>NW_015152300.1:26924-37316 GCF_000732505.1 Cyprinodon variegatus
TATATATATTCTTTAATCAATAAAATAACAAGAGTACTTTTGGATTTCAGATGAAGGGAATGACTCTGAAAGTCTTTATTGTCTTGGGAATGAAGACATTAATGAGTTGATTCCAAAAATGGGACCAAGGTCAAAGTTTAAAAACGGACTCAGTCAGTTGAAGGTAATGTTAACTTACAAATAGAATATGTTTTTATTTGGGTGTTTTATTAGTATGCTATCATAATTGTTAATAATAGTAATAACAATGAAGACACATAAACAATGTCCACAAATTATAAGGGATAGACTAAGTTGTTTTGGGACTGCAAAAAAATATTTTACAAGGAGGAATAAAATCCCAACCAGATGATAAAAAATTTTCCTATACAATTCATATACAATTTATTCTTCTATTGGGTTAAATAGTTTAAAATCTTTTTTAGTTTTTGTTTTAAGTTGGAAGCTTTGTAAAGGAGTAATGTATTTGCAGGGTCAACAGAGGGCAGAAGAAGCTGCTAGTACATCTAAGGTGAGAAAATATACCAGTGGATTTTTGCTTCATTCATATAAAGCAAAAATCCAACAAGCATTCTAATTATGTCCCTGTACAGAATTATGCTATGCAAATAAACTTGCCTTGTCAAGATCTGATGCGGTAATGTTTCTCAGCAAGTGTACACAAAGGATGAAACGGTTTAGCATTAACAGAATTTATTCTAGCTGGAACAATTATTCAAAACAAAAAATAAAACACATAAATTAATTAATCTTCAGCAGAGACAACAAATTTCTAAATGATAAGATTTTATAAAACTGAAGTTAAACAAAAAAGGAAAATAAGCAAGAATGTGTGTACAGTTCAAATACGTACACTCCATTCCATACTGCTATTACTATCAATTATAGCACTTATGTAAGGCCCCAACCACACAAATAAAGCTCAGGCTTAAACACAAAAACACTTTATTTGATTGGGGTTAAAACAATATTGTGGAAATTAAGGCTCCATTCACACCACAGGCCTAAATGATCAATTCAGATTTTTTTGTGAAAAGCTTACCGAGGATATTTAAACAAATTTTTGAATCTTCCGTTTGTGTTGATATAGTCTAAAGTAGATTCTTGAACCCTGGTCCTCCAAACCACTGTCCTGCATGTTTTCTATATGAGCATCAGCAGCCTGGGTGCCACCAGGGGCTGCAGCGATGTATTTGTAACCGTTTCATTGAAGTTTGGTGTTTGAAAGCAGGAAAAAACCTTGAACATGCAAAACAGTGGGTCCTGAGGTCATGAGTTTAAGACTACTGATCTAGGGCATTTTTTTTCTTTTGGACTGGTCTTTATTTAATGGATAAAGAATAATTCAAATCTGTTGTGTGTTTTTGATTATTTAAAATTATTATTAAACAACTGTTCAATTGCAAGAAATAAACACCTTCACCAGCTTAGAAATATATACTTTTATTACATCCTGGGATATAAAATATAAAAGTGTTTCGAAGATGTGCTTTTCTTCTTTTACTATAATACTATGCATTCTAAACCAATTTAAGCAGACTATGAGAAAACCATTTTTGGTAAAAGGAATATCTAAATTTGATGTTGAACAAATAATTTCTTTGAAGCTTATCATTTCTATTACCTCATAACAAACTCATCATACCAAATTAAAATTATCATATAATGTTTAAAAACACATAATAGAATTGTTTTAAATGGATGTTGTATTGACTGCCGTTTTTTTCGAGAAACACTCAAATGACATGTGTTCATCCTCAGACTTTACAATCCACCAGTGATACAAGTAAGAAATACACATACTGTATTTTACTGTTAAAAAACTTGATAGTAGAAATTACCAACAAACCTTTCTTTCTTTTTTTTTGACATGATGATGACAAGGAAAGAGAAAGGATGCTTTCCAGAGTGATTCCAGCAAAGATCAACCGACAGAAAAAAGGAAATGCAAAACTCCCATCTCCTCAGGTGTTTCTTTGAGAATATTGAAAAAACGAGAAACAATTATTCGGGAAAAAAAACAAAACAACAACATTTGTTTATGCCTATATTTTGGGCACAAAGTGGTAAACTACCTGGAAACAGCTGAGAAATGATACCTCTGTGGTTACAGAGTATTCTACAGAATTGATACTGAAAGACCCACTTAGATTTTGTTTCAATTTATGCTTTGACATGACTTTTTTTTTTTTACTTTCACTTACAGATTTATCGATTTTATTTAATGTAAAAAACATAATGGCAGATGTCCATGCAAAACTGCCTAACCAAAAGGACGCAAAGGTTAACAATTTTTTGAAGTAAGTACTTTTCTGTGTTCGTGGACAGTCTTGGACAGTCTGGTCCAAAATCACAAATTATTTTGGTTTTGATTCATCAATATATATATATATATATATATATATATATATATATATATATATATATATATATATATATATATATATATATATGCCCGGGTTAACAAGGTCCGCATCAGATGCTAGGGAACCAGGGCATCTTGATGAGAAATGGGCTGCTGGAATAAGACATACATGGACTAGAGCAGAAAACTTGGACCTCTGCTTTCATGCAGAGATTATGGGATATATGGATGCTTCAAAATCCATCATCAACACTGACAAAGAAACAACTCCTAACTCCTCCTAACTCCAACATCCGCAAACTGCAGCTCCTATCACAACTAGAAATTGATGAGGTACAACTGACATGCTGCTGCAAGGGGAGTCAGGACAACAGTTCAACAGGGAGATTTCATCATCATCCTGACACTCAGAGATTGGGTCCCAAGTCCCAATAACAACAACAAGCCCACTAAACATAAGGGCGCCTGACCTACGACTGCAAATCATAACCAAACTGGACCCTCTAGTACGACGACCAAGACTGCCAAGGCTTCTTCTAGGAGATGTAAATGCAGCACTACATACTATCCCTACTAAGAACATAACTGAGACTAATGAGCTGATCTACGCCACAGCTACAGTGATCCTAGAGATGCTTGGCTATAACATAAACACCACAGGCCACAAAGAGCATTAACTCCCATGGAGGAGAAGGCTGGAGGCCAAGATCAAGGCAACACGAAGAGAGGTTAGTCAGCTCTCAGACCTGCAGAAAGGTGTAGGGAAGAAACTGCCAAACAAAGACTCACCGCCCTGGGCACCCGCCTAAAGAAATACAAGGGAGAAGCAGAAGCCAGGAGAACAAACCAGATGTTCTCCACCAACCCATCCAAAGTGTACTCACAGTGGCAGGATAATAATACAAGATCAGATCCACCCAGGGCTGAGACTGAACAGTACTGGAGGAACATATGGGACAAGGAGGCATCCCACAACACCAATGCTCAGTGGCTAGTGGATCTAAGAACAGATCACAGCAATCTCCCAGAACAAGAACCAGTGACCGTTACAACGGCAGACGTCCAAGAAAGAGCGGCAGGTATGAAGAGCTGGACAGCACCAAAAAACTAACCGCACTTCATGCACACCTGGCAGCACAAATGAACCAACTGCTGATGGATGGGACCCACCCAGAATGGTTAACCCAAGGACGTACAATTCTGATCATGAAGGATCCCCAGAAGGGAACAATCCCATCCAACTACCGGCCAATAACTTACAACTGTACAACATGGAAGCTCCTGTCAGGCATCATAGCAGTTAAGATGAGTAGGCACAAGGCTCAATACATGCACTCTTCCCAGAAGGGAATAGGCAGTAACACCAGAGGAGCCAAGCACCAGCTACTGGTGGATAGAGCAGTCACTCGAGACTGTAAGACCTGGCAGACAAATCTGTGCACTGCCTGGATTGACTATAAGAAAGCCTACGACTCAATGCCACACACATGGATACTGGAATGCTTGGAAATGTACAAGATCAACAGGACACTAATAGCCTTTATCAAGAACTCAATGAAGCTGTGGAAAACAAGTCTGGAAGCCAACGCAAAGCCAATTGCACAAGTCACCATCAAATGCGGCATATACCAAGGCGATGCACTATTCCCACTGCTGTTCTGCATAGGCCTGAACCCCCTCAGCCAGATCATCACAAAGACTGGCTATGGATACCATTCCAAAGCGGAACAATTATCAGTCACCTCCTCTACATGGATGACGTCAAGCTGTATTCCAGGAGTGAACGAGACATCGACTCACTGATCCACACTACCAGGATCTACAGCAACGACATTGGAATGTCATTCGGACTAGACAAATGCGGTCGCATGGTCTCAAAGAGAGGGAAGATGATAAGAACCAAGGGATTGGAACTACCAGAAGGCCACATTACAGTTGTTCAGGTCACCTACAAATACCTCAGGGTGCCAAAGGCTAACAGAAACCACAAGGAGACAGCAGAAAGACCGCCACAGCCAAATATCAACAAAGAGTAAGGCAGGTCCTGAAAAGTCAGCTGAATGGGAAAAACAAGATCCAAGCCATCAACACATATGACCTGCCAGTCATCAGATACCCCGCTGGTATAATAAACTGGCCAAAGGAGGAGATAGAGGCTACTGACATTAAGATAAGAAAGCTCTTCACAATGCATGGAGGGTTTTCCCCCCAAATCCAGCACTCTGAGACTGTATACTAAGCGTAGCGAGGGAGGCCGGGGGCTAGTGAATATCAAGACCACTGTCCAGGATGAAACAACTAAGATCCAGGAGTACATCAGAAAGATGGCTCCCAAAGACAAATGGCTTGGCGAATACCTAAGGCAGGAGAAAACCGAAAGTGAGGACAAGAAAGATGAAGGAGAACGATCATGGAGGGACAAGCCGCTGCACGGCGTATACCACAGACAAATAGTAGAGGTGGCTGATATCAAAAAATCCTACCAGTGGCTGGAAAAGGCTGGAATGAAGGACAGCACAGAGGCACTAATCATGGCAGCACAAGAACAGGCACTCAGTACAAGATCAAAAGAGGCCGGGGTCTACCACACCAGGCAGGACCCCCGGTTCAGACTGTGCAAAGATGCCTCTGAAATAATACAGCACATAACAGCAGGGTGTAAAATGCAGGCAGGAAGTGCATACATGGAACGCCATAACCAGGTAGCTGTCATAGTGTACAGGTGCCATGAGTATGGGCTGGAAGTCCCAAGGTCAAAATGGAAGACACCTCCTAAGGTAGTTGAGAATGACTGAGCTAAGATCCTATGGGACTTCAAGATCCAGACTGACAAACAGGTGATGGCTAACCAACCAGACATCGTATTGATCGACAAACAGCAGAAGAAGGCAGTAGTGATAGATGTAGAAGTTAAACAGGCGGAGAAGTGTTGCTCTGAACACTGCTCAACCGGAACTTTAAAGTGAGGGAAAGACACAGCGGTTAGTACAGACTCAGTGGGGAATTTGACTTGTGAACTTGGAGAAGAGGATTTGGTTGCCGAATCACGTTTCCAGAGAAGTCATTGTATTATTGACTCCTGTCTGTGTGCCGTGGTTCCAGTGTTTGTCTGATTCGGTGGAGGGCGGAACATGGTTTACCCAGAATGCGGTTGATAGTTGGTGAATGGAGAAACTGACTGCCACTCAGATTTCCTGCGGTACTTGAACGGGTCGTAGTGGAGAATAATCCCTTTCTCAGAGAGAAGCTCAAACAATCTCTTGGGGAAAGTGGATCCAAACCTCCTGTTTGAACCCCAACTCAGTTTGAAGCTCAGTTGATCCTTCCAGAGAGTGAAGGTCCGAGAAATCCAGTTTGCAGGATGACTTCCTGCCGAGAGGCAAAGACAAAAAACAAAGTTAAACTCAGGTAGACAAAAACTCAGCTTGACTCAGCAAAAACTCAGCTTGGCTAGAATACCATAAACTGGCAAACACTCTGGCATCGAAGTAGTGGCAGTGAGCAGCTTAAGAACACTCCGTTTAATGAGGAAACCATCAGCAGATGTGTGAGGAGGCGGAACAGAACCAGCCGCCTCCTGGTGGATGAAGGGAGACAAACACAGAAACACAAACACAAAAACAGGAGTCCTAAAATCTTAGTGCTACATAATTTACGTGTAAATTCAAATACTTAATAATATATTTGCTATATGTTTATGAAATTAATGAAAAAATTATTGTATTTCAGACATTTTGGTAATGTGTTTCAAATATATAAACCTTGATGATGTATTAAAAAATTCCATCCATATTTAATATGCATTCATATTAAATTAGCATATTTAATATGCATGCATTTATCAAAGTAATACAAAGCTATGCTTCAAAGTTTACCCTAATCTTTTACTTGAATTTGAAAGGTTGTTCAAGGTTTAAAAGTTTAGTTTCTCAACAGGACTAAAATAATGAATTTGGACACGGAAAAAAGAGAGCTGGTTGGAGTCTTTGGGAAAACAGGAGCTGGAAAGACATCTTTGATAAATGCTATCATTGAAGAGGAAAGGCTTTTACCATCTGGAAGTTTCGGTGCTTGTACCTCAGTCATGATCAAAGTGGAGGCTAACAGGCTCAACCATAAATATGAGGCAGAGGTTGAGTTTCTCACAAAGGAGGTAAACTATAGATGTATTTGTCTTCTTTTCAAATACCTTTCAAATACATTTGTTTCACATATTTATATTAAAATCACCTCTTTTTCAGGAGTGGAAAGAAGAATTGAGCAACAGAGATCAATTTCCTAAGGATAACGAAGATCAGGAGAAAGATGAAGAATATCATGATCTTGTTGAAAAACTGTCTGCAATTTATGGGGAAGACTGGAAATGGAAAACTACTGATCAACTCATGGAGCACAAATACTTCAGGGAAATTCCAGAATTTCGTCACTCGATACGAAAAACCTTTACATGTGAATCAGTAAGACAAATATATGTGAATCATTTGTCTAATGTTTTGTGACTTTTCAAAAACTTTTATTTTAATGTGAAGGGTTTACAAGATTATAATAAGTTCTCATAAGATTCATGTTGTGGAGCCAAAATAAAGTCACTAGCCGTGACTAGGGGCAGAGCTTTTGATGTAGGATTTAACAAAAAATTATATTAAATTTAGGAAGCTGGTGGACTGCTTTTTGGCATGGTGTGGAAACTATCATCTTGTATTGAACGGGATATTATTGGCTTTTTTTAGAATAAAACTAGAACAGGTCAAACACCATTATGATCAATTGAGAATAAGTGGATGTGGAGCATAAATATTTGTGTGTCTACCTGAACAATAAAATGGATTGGAAACAGTCTGGAATGGAAAGAATAGACTGTACTTGACCGTACTGCTTGAGGAAGCATAGGATATCCTGTTCTAAAACTGACTTTTTCACAATGCATACAATTTTTATTTTGTTTTGCAGGCTGAAGCTCTATCTGCAAAGATGATCAAATACACACGAAGTGACACAAAACAAGAAGGAGATGAGGTTTTAAATAGGTGGTATTGGCCACTGGTGAAGTGTGTCACTGTCAGGGTGCCACATACAAATTTTCTACAACATGTCACACTTGTGGACCTTCCAGGAAATGGAGACC
Source organism: Cyprinodon variegatus (assembly GCF_000732505.1). Lineage (NCBI taxonomy): Eukaryota > Metazoa > Chordata > Actinopteri > Cyprinodontiformes > Cyprinodontidae > Cyprinodon > Cyprinodon variegatus. The sequence continues at coordinate 34,415 of NW_015152300.1, forward strand.
GAAACAAAAGCAGAGATGAGATGTGGAAAGGGGTAATATATACTTTATTATTGAGGATTTGACTGAAGCCTGATTATTATTATCCCCGGTTCCCTCACGATGGCTGCCCACTGCTCCCCAAGGGGATGGGTTAAATGCAGAGAAGTAATTTCCCTCTGGGGTTATGAGAGTATATAAAATCAAAAAAAAACAAAATGATATGCTGTCACTAATAGTACTAGTTGTTATTGTAGTAGCAGAGTTATTAATTGCTATGCATATATCACCCCAGATTGTTAGAAACTGTTCAACTGTGTGGATTGTATCTAACATCGAACGAGCAACATCAGAAAGCGAATCCTGGGAGATCCTAAAAAGTGCAAGCAGCCTCCTTGGAAACGGAGGGGAATGTCGGCACATCCACTTTATCTGCACCAAGTCTGATGTTATTGAAGATTCAAATGATAAGTAAGTGAGTTATTACATGTAATTAAATCCAATCCACTTCATTTATATACTGTAGCACATTTCAACTAAAATGTTCCAAAGAGCTGCACACACAACTATAACCATTACCTCCACCCGTCTGTAAGTCTAAAACAATAAATATAAATAAAACAGTTTAAAACAATAACTACAATCAAATAAATATATAGCAATAGCGGACCACACAACTTACGCAATGATAAAAGCCAGAGAATAAAAGTGAGTCTCTAAACATTCCACCATGGTAGCCATATGCATATTGAGGGACAGAGCATTCCACAGCTTTGGGCGGACAACAGAAAATACTCTGTCCCCTCTGATTTTCCATTTTATCTTAGGAATCACAAGCTAGACCTGGCTCTCAGACCTCAAAGCAAGCAGGGGACAGATTTGGATGAGGTCTGTTGTACTGTGGCAGCAGTCTATTCAAGGTTTTAAAAACTAACAATATTTTAAAATCAATTTTAAACTTAACAAGGAGCCAGTGCAAACACACAAGGATAGGGATGATGCGTTGTTTTACATATGGAGGTTTTCCCCTGCTCAGTGTAACTAGGCTCTTCCTTCCAGGGGAGAGAAGGTCCAGGAATCCAGTAACACAGGAAAGCTTCCTGTCGGGAAGCAAAGACAAAAACTCGTTAGACTCACAGAAACATAGCTAGGTTAGACTCAGCTAAACTCAGCTTGGCTAGAGTACCCGAAACTGGCAAACACTCTGGCGTCGAGGTAGTGACAGCCCCCTGCTCAAATACTCTTACAGATAATGATCCAATGAGCTGCAGGTCTGCAGGGAGGGAAAACGAAGACAGGGCACCTCCTGGTGGTGGAAAAGGAAAACACACAAACAGGCCACACAAACTGGGTTCCTAACACTTTGTAACCCGAGTGGGTCTAAAGTGCCATTTTAATCTAAAAAAAGGTTGCAACTGTGCAAAAAACGCATTTCTCTAAGATTTTAGATACCAAGAGTAGTTTGGAAATTGGGCGATAATTTGCCAAATTTGCATGGTCAAGGCTAGGCTAGGGCTAGGCATAGTACCAGAAGGCAAGCTGCTGTTGATGATCTCCCTGACAGAAGGGCCAATGGTGTCCCAAACCTCTTTGAAAGAATGAGGAGGGAACAGGTCTGTGGGACAGGAAGAGGATTTTAGTTTGTTTAAATATCCCTATGAGCACAGACAATGACGCAGACACAAACTGACAAAAAACATCTGAGCACTGAGTGAACACTGACTAACACTATGAAGAGATAGATATGTTGGCCCTTATAGCAGCAACCTTCTCAGTAAAAAAGGAGAGGATTTTTTTTACTTGCATGTTTTCCTTGTCATCTCCAATGTAGTGGACTGATTCAGATTGAAAACAGAACACATTGTTTTAAAAAGAACTTGAAGCTTACTGATACAAGTCAAGATCTAGTAAGAAAAATACTAACTTTGTCAGCTTTAACTGGACTTTGATATTATCTGCAGTACTCTCTAAGAATCACCTCCAAGTGATTCTTCTTCCACCTATGCTCCACTCTCTGACACTCACGCTGAACTGTGTTTGTAGTGTCATTGAGCAACAGTTCGAGCTTTGGCTTAGGACAAATGGCTCTAAGAGGAGCAACACTGTCTAGGGCTTCAGAGTGGGTGGAAATAAAAGAGTTCAACAATTGCTCCATGTCCATGAATGCAGGGGAGTTTAGATGATCCAGACAAGATGCAGTAAAAGAAAAAGAGGAGAAAAAGCAGCGGCCATGTTGGGTTTAATAACCAAAGCAAATTAGACAGCTTCGCCTCCAAGTCCAAAGTAAGAACAAACATGACAGGACTGTGGTCAGAGAACATGGCATCCCAACAACGACATATTTAACGAGAAAACCACTAGACAGCACAATTGCACAAGCACTTGTGTTGGGCCAGTGACATGTTGTTTAAACTCAAAAGCTTTCCACAAGTCTAAAAACTCACTGGCCATGGGCTTAGAAGGACAACATACATGCACATCAAAATCCCCGACAATTAAAACCCTGTCATAACTCGTGAGCACACAAGCAACAAATTCAGAAAAGTCCTTAATAAACAACTGGGTAGACTTATTCTGACTTGTTTGCACCACGAATAGTCCACGATTGCACCGTTTCCCTTATTTTTAGCCATTCTTTATGATTATACACCAGCCGGTCCTTGTGACAGATGTTCAAATGAGCATAAAACAAAAAAACTGAGCAGAGACAAACGGCGTACCAGACACTGCATGAAAAGTGAGATTTTCGTCACCGTAAACCCCCGTAAACTCCCGCAGATCTGCCTGATTTTCGTCAGTTTCCGACAATTTGCAACCTGTGCTTGTCCGCGTTTGTCGTGCCACAAATTGTCGGAAACGGACTCTGACGTGTGTGGAGAGCGATCAGCTGTACTAATGGCCCTAATTAGCATATGAATGCAGCAAA
>NW_015152300.1:40085-42237 GCF_000732505.1 Cyprinodon variegatus
AACTACTTGTCTGGAGCTAATGGGATCCTCTCTTTGATTCAAGGAGCAAAGTCAGGGAATATGGTAAGATTTTGGCCATTAAGTTTTTTTTTTCGGGTTAAAAAAAGACCTTCCGAGTTCCACTTCTATTTTTCTTTTAAAAACTATCTTTTGAGGCATGGCTGAAAAGCAATTTCTGATTTGTTCTTGTTCTTAGAATCTAATCTAATTACTTTTGTCTTACATTACCTTTCATTAATTGAAGGGTACCAACAATTCCTTTATGTATAATATTCGGGAAATGTAAATTATTTAAAATATGGATGGTGTTTAAGTGACTAAAATGTGTGCATCAAAATAGGTAAATGTAGGTTAAGTAAAAGAAAAGACAATGTTTATGTTCTGAGTTAGTATTCAGACAAAATTATTCATGTTTGAACATTGGCCTAACCGAGACAAAGCTACAGCAACATGACTTTATAAACACAGTAAGAGCTACTCATACTACACATTTTTTCTAACTTATATTTTTATTTCCTTTTCAGGGTGGAGAAAACAAAGATGTTAGTAAAGAACTTGAGAGAAACCTCAGCCAACAAGGTGACTTGATCAGAAATGCAATGATGGAGAATTACAAAACTTTTGAAAAGTGCCTACAAGAAGGAGTCGAAAAATCCAAAGATTCATTGGAAAAAATCTTGAAGAACTTTCTCTATCCTCCAGTATGTTTTTGGATACTAAAAACCTAGTAAACAGTACTTTGTATTTCTTCATATCCTGAAATGTTTGTATTTCTTCAGAGAAAGAGTGGACGTGGTTTTCATAACCAACTAAAAAAACTGGTCAAAAATAAAGGGATCCTAAAACCAAAACATGGGCGGGAAAAAAACTTGAACACTGAGTTAATTTCACTTCTGACAGATAGCATTGATGAGGAATTCAGAAAAACTTTCCCGTAAGTACTTTATAAGCAGCTTAAATAAAGAGAATGTGTAGAATAAACAATGAGTGTACTAATTTAAAGAATTATACAGTGTAAGATAATCAGAAAACACATTTAAATATTTCAGGAATGACGGAAAATGTGGTCCAATCTACGGAGTAATCAAAGAAGTTTCACTTGATGTTGAAGGGCTAAAACAGAAGTACAGTGATGTTGAACTACAGCTGGTATTTCTGAAGAATGAGGTAACTGATGGGGAAAGTATAATGTTCATGTCATTCAACAGATAAATGCTTTTTTACAGACCAACAACATGTAAAATTAATAAAATTTGCCCAAAAGTCTGTTTTTTTTTAACAGTTAATTTCTTATATTTTGCTTAGGAAGAACAATTAAAGACAAAACTGACCAAACTTATTCGTGACCATAAAAAAAAAATCTACAACAGTCCAGCAAAGACAGCTGAGGAAAACCTGAAAAAATGCTATGAAGGTAAGATTAACTGATATATAAATTAACACAAATTCTGCATTTATACATTGCTTGTTATTTTACATTTGTAATAAATTTCAACATTCTCTTTTGCAGAAGCAGCAGGATTTTCAGGAACTGGTTTACTGCAGAACATGAGGGAAACTATAGAGAGACATGTCCATAAATCAAAGAACATCCTGTTTGAAAAGGCTAAAGATGAAATGTTGGATCTGCATAGCAGTATGGCGGTATGTTACATATAAGTTGAAATAAATACAAAAAATGTTTTCTTTCATATCAAACTATCAACTGCTACCATAGTCGCTTGTGCAATAAACTTTCCCAATGCTGAGTGCATTGATTATTCTGTAAGAAACCATTTTACTAGGTCAATATCCTTTTTAAAATACATTAGGATCAGTCATGCTTTTAACCACTGATCTTTATTTATTCACTGGATTGGACTCCAGATGAGTTAGAGGAACTGTTACCAGCAGATACAGAAATGTTTAAGAGTCTTACCGTGACAGAGTGTCATGAACAGAGGAAGTTCAAACGTTTATTAAATAAAACAAAACAAAAGCAGAGCTGTGGGTCGCAGACACTGCAGGCGGGGGGGCACCACCCAATCTCAGACACTCTAGGGAGGAAACACAGGTAAGCGACCACGATAAACTGATATATGATTATCTGGGTTGGTCGCTTACCTGGTTTAACAGTCCAGACCACGAGTGTCCCCAGTGCTGCAGTCCCAGA
>NW_015152300.1:44005-45228 GCF_000732505.1 Cyprinodon variegatus
CTTGTTAGCAGAAACGAAGTGTTATGCACAGGAAGTCAGGGACAGCATGTTGGGAAGAACAATAGTACATAAACTAGTAAACATAGAGCTGAAATACAAGGAGAAAGTGATGTTTGATACCACTGTTGAATAAAGATTCAATTCTTTTTATATTATTGTCTGTTCATTTGTATATCTGTTCACTCTTCTGTGTAAGTTAGCTAAAATTGACATTCTTATGTTTACATATGATGTCTACAGTGGCTCCAGAATCACCTTATATGGTAAAACTCCAGGCTGTGTGAGAAGGTCTAAAGCTGAATCTGGGCTTTGGGGAGACACCTCGTTGCACACTTATAGATAAAATTGGAAAGTGTGCAGAGGCTCTTGGCCATTTAGCTGGTTCTCCCAGCTGAGGGGTGAAGATGTAAAAAGGGCCTAATATAGAAGGTGAGATCTTCTTCTCTAATTTGTGCTTATATCAATGATTTGTTAACCATGACAGGAATACATTCTGTTAATGCTTAAACATGTTTTCTCCTTTACACTATCTGAGAAACATTACCTAATCTGATTGAACTGGAGTGATCAAAGGATGATCCAATACCACCAATTCCCTTTTACAATCAGATACTGTATAAAACACTTGGTATTGGTGGTACTAATCGGACACAGATAGTTTTTTGCAAATAAACCTTGGGTCTAATCTTCAGAAGGTTAGCTTGTCTTTAAACGGATGAAAAGGAATTTGCATTTGCAATTCCATACTTCAACGACCTGATTCAGGTGTGTGGAAGCAGACCCAGATCTTAAAGGTGTAAAGCTGTGGAAATCAAGGCCTAAGGTTGAAGACGCCTTATTTAGATTTTTCTTATTGCACGGTATTGGTGTCAAAATTAAGACTATTGCACACCCACCAGTGCATACTTCCTTGGCACAAGAGGCTATATCCATTCCCATGCCAGCTACTGATCTGATCAATTATAGGCTGGCAGCGGTAACTGAGCGGCAGGCACTAGCAAATGAGATGCACAAGCTAGTAACTTAGAGGAAGAGAACTCTTGCATTAGCTTTGGAGAGGCTGGGGTCTACCATGCCTATGCTGGTCACTCACTGGATTAGCAACTTCTTCTGCTGCCCATCAACACAGATCAGCTGGCATTAGCCTTTGATAGGCTCCCACAAGCATTGGATAAGCTGGCGTTAGAAATTGATTGGCTGGCATTAGCACTGGATGCAATTCA
>NW_015152300.1:46555-49962 GCF_000732505.1 Cyprinodon variegatus
CAGAAACTGCCAGTAGGTATGGGAGTTGATCTTTACTCCATCATCAACCCAAAAAGGTCCAATAAGCTCATCTTTGATGATACCAGCCCATACCAGTACCCCACCTCCACCTTGCTGGCGTGTGATTTGATAAGGAACTTGCTGCCCTTTACTGATCCAGCCTGGTGTCCATCCATCTGGCCCATCATTTCATCAGACCCAAACACCTTGGAGAAATCAGTCTTCAGATATTTCTTAGCCCAATCTTGACGTTTTGTCTTGTGTGTCTTGTTCAAAAGTGGTCTTTTCTCGGCTTTCCTTACCTTGGCCAGGTCCCGGAGTATTGAGCACCTTGTGCTCCTCGGTACTCCAGACATGTTGCAGCTCTGAAATATGGCACAACTGGCGGCTAATGGCTTCCTGGCAGCTTCATGCTTGATCCTTTTCAATTCATGAGGAGTTATTTTGCGTCTTCTTTTTCCAACACGCTTCTGGCACCCCTGTTGGTTATTTGCCATGAACCGCTTGATTATGCGATGATCCCGCTTAAAAAGCTTGGTAATTTCCAAACTGCTGCACCCCACTGAAAGACATCTGACAATTTTAGATTTTTTAGAGTCTTTTAAATCTCTTTTCTGAGCCATTTTGCCAAGGGAAAGGAAGTTGCACCCCTTCTCATTACAGAGATGCACACCACCTGATTTACGTAATTTCTAGTTGGCTTTCAAGCCTATACAGCTTGGAGTAGGACAACATGTATGAAAAGGATAATGTTGTCCAATTACTCATTTGCCTATTAATTCTGCACACAGTGTATGTTTTGGAGTCCATACTTTCTACCCTTTTAACAAGATTCCAAGATCATTCAAAAAAATGCCCACTGCATCATAAATCATTTTTAATCATTAATAGAGGCCATTAGGACCCAGCAGTGGATCTTTAACCCGGTTCAAAGGACCCAACGGCGAGCATGTTTTAGATAAGTCCCTGCCTCCACACAACCCAACATCAATAAATGGTGATTAAGAAGTCTCTGCAGTCTTTGGTGGCTGCTGACGAAAGAATTGAATCATTTAATACAGGTGTGCTGGAGCAGAGACAGAGACACTGGAGCAGAGACAGAGACACTGGAGCAGAGACAGAGACACTGGAGCAGAGACTACAGTATAATATTCAGTACATTGGTCCTGGGGATTATTTGACAACCACTACAAGATAATATCCTCAAATAGATTAAACATTATTACCAAAAACACTATTTTCACAAGAAAAGAAAATAAAAACTTGCTTGGTAGAAAGATAATGAATTATAAATATATAGCGTAAAAACTATTGCCTGAGATGTTTGGTATGTGCATACATTCACACAGTGGTGTCTGGTGGAGTTTTCTCCAGGGGAGGCTAAAAATTCAAAATAGATATATACCAAAAAACAATTAAACATATACTAAGTTATCATACCAGAATATTTATATGATAGCCAACAACAACAAAAAAAAACATTTTAAAAACATTTTTGAAAAAAACAAAACTTAATTCCACATACAGGTTTACTTTTTGTACATAAATGTTGCTCTTATGAGGCTTTGTGAAGGCAAATCTGTGTTTTGCATGGTCCAATACTGTGTCACACACCTAAAAAAAATATGTACCAGTTTAATAGGATAACACCATGCACACATACGTACACTCTCACCCAAGGACAATAAAGAGATGCCAGTTAACCTAATAGTCAGATTTTTGGACTGTGGGGGGAAGTTGGAGAACCTAAATACCCCATACAGACTCCATGTAGAAAGATTCTAGGCCAGGACTCAAACCCAGCCGCTCTGTAAACTGTTCCACCTTACAGTGGTCTAACTTAAATGATCACTAAATAGTGAAAGTAATTTTTATATGTTCATCAGATCATTATCGATTAAAAGTTTTTATTTACTTTATTTTGAAAGACTTGAGTTTTTTAATTTTTTTAAACTATTTTTTTTTCAGATATTTCAGATAAGAGTGGAATCTCAAATTAATGCTGATGTTTAATCTGTGCTGGTTATATGAACTCTGGTTTAATGGTTGAAATAAGTGTGATGTGTATAGCTACAGGTGATGTTTCTTTCTTCTTTCTNAGCCTCCCAGACACTGTTCAGAGAGGTTCACTGTTTTCCCTCCCTGTGGATCTCACATTTCATGAAGGACCACAGGTTCTCCATGGGGTTCAGATCAGGTGAACAAGGAGGCCATGTCACTATTTTTCCTCCTTATAGACTTTTTCTGGCGAGCCAGGCTGTGGTGTATTTTGATGAGTGTGACGGAGGGTTGTCCTGTATGAATATAATTTTTTTCTTGAATGATGGCGACTTCTTCTTGAACCACTGTTTGAAGAAGGCGTCTTCCAGAAACTGCCAGTAGGTATGGGAGTTGATCTTTACTCCATCATCAACCCAAAAAGGTCCAATAAGCTCATCTTTGATGATACCAGCCCATACCAGTACCCCACCTCCACCTTGCTGGCGTGTGATTTGATAAGGAACTTGCTGCCCTTTACTGATCCAGCCTGGTGTCCATCCATCTGGCCCATCATTTCATCAGACCCAAACACCTTGGAGAAATCAGTCTTCAGTATAATATTCAGCACATTGGTCCTGGGGATTATTTGACAACCACTACAAGATAATATCCTCAAATAGATTAAACATTATTACCAAAAACACTATTTTCACAAGAAAATAAAATAAAAACTTGCGTGGTAGAAAGATAACGAATTATAAATATATAGCAATAAAAACTATTGCCTGACATGTTTGGTATGTGCATACATTCACACAGTGGTGTCTGGTGGAGTTTTCTCCAGGGGAGGCTAAAAATTCAAAATAGATGTATACCAAAAAACAATTAAACATATACTAAGTTATCATACCAGAATATTTATATGATAGCCAACAACAACAAAAAAAAAACATTTTAAAAACATTTTTGAAAAAAACTAAACTTCATTTCACATACAGGTTTACTTTTTGTACATAAATGTTGCTCTTATGAGGCTCTGTGAAGGCAAATCTGTGTTTTGCATGGTCCAATACTGTGTCACACACCTAAAGAAAATATGTACCAGTTTATTAGGATAACACAATGCACACATACATACACTCTCACCAAAGGACAATAAAGAGATGCCAGTTAACCTACAGTAATAGTCAGATTTTTGGACTGTGGGGGGAAGTTGGAGTACCCAAATACCCCATGCAAACTCCATGTAGAAAGATTCTAGGCCAGGAGTCAAACCCAGCCGCTCTGTAAACTGTTCCACCTTACAGTGGTCTAACTTTAATTATCACTAAATAGTGAAAGTAATTTGTATATGATCATCAGATCATTATCGATTAAAAGTTTTAATTTTCTTTATTTTGAAAGACTTTAGTTTTTCAATTTTTTTT
>NW_015152300.1:52782-54331 GCF_000732505.1 Cyprinodon variegatus
TGTTTTATATAAAAAAAATTATTTTTTATATAAAACATGATAAAGATCTTTTTTTTTTAACTGTTGAAAACAGAATGCAGTCTTACATCCCATTCCAAGCTATAGAAACCAACAAAATTTTGTCCAAACAGGAGTTGCAGCCTTTTCCTGTTTCTAAAAAAAGTCATCTAATTTCACTACACAGTCGGGGACACACCTTCAATAGTTTCTGCGGAAGTTATGTGGCTGCATGTGACTGAATTGGTAAGTATGAATCATATGAGTAAATATAAAAACACTGACTGCTTTAAAGGAGAACAGAACTAAACAGAGTCCATAGGTGGAACCGAGAGAGGCATTCATAAACAGACTTAAACTGTTGAAGGTACCGTCCTACAAGGTAAACATATTTTTTTATTTTCAATCTAACACTATAAAACTTATGTGTGCTTTGACAGTTAAACAAGTATCTTGCGGCTTGACAAAGCCACAATCTTTTTTTGATTTACAAATACAAATGTACCGTTGTTTATAACAGGTCTTAATTTATGAAACTTTTACACTTACACATGAACTTTTTTTGTTAAATGTGATATTTGATCTAAAATATTTGAAAAGATGATTCTTTGTGTTTGTTTTTTCCAAAAATATTGCCTAAACATCCAGCAGATGACAGCCAAGGCAAGAAAAATCTAACAATATGGCCAATTTACTGATGTGCATAATTAAAACAAACAAAAAAAGGGCTGATGTTAGGAGGATTGTGGCAACCAGAAGAGCTCTGATTCTAACCACAGCCAGGGCTAGCATTAGCCCGTCTACAGCAGCCCTCTCTCATTATAGTGGATGTGAAGTACTGTTGGCTTTAATGGAGTTTTTATTTTTTGGCAAAACATTAATTTGTCTTGTGTTTATCTGACTAAATGAAAAACGTAATGTATCATTATCTCAAGACTATCAATAACAGGAGGTGAAATGCAGGTCCAGATCACCAGTGTCGGTGGCGATGTCATGAAAATGTTTCTGTTCCATTTCACACAGATTTGTTCTACATGTTGCTGTTCTCCCTGAGTCCATACTTCCTGTGTACTTGTCAAGAACGTACTTGGTGAGAAAACGAGTTCTTATGAAACGGCCCGTGAGACAAAGGTAAGGTTTACAGTCAGAGTCATTATGGGTTTAACTCCTATCCCCTTCCTGTTAAAGTGGTTATGGATATGTTGACAGATTAGGTCAGATAAGAAACTCTTTGGAACATGATGCCTTTGCTGTTCTGTCCACTCAGTGCAGGGGAAAATAATTGGACCATATCATTGTGAGGTCCAGAACCACTGTGTTCAGACAGGATCAGATCTCTGATGTTTGCAGATGACCTTGTGGTCTTTGATGAAAGAATTAGGCCAGGGATATTGTGACAAAAGAATGTCAACAAGATTGAACAAGAAGTCTATTAGAAAATAAAGACATGTGATGATGCATAGTTTGGAGACAGCATCACTTAAATAGACAAAAAACTAAAGATGTTGAGATTTTTATATGAAGTAACCTGGAAAAGAGAGAGATCACAAAG
>NW_015152300.1:55509-57213 GCF_000732505.1 Cyprinodon variegatus
GGCCTATATTAGAGAATTTACGGTATGTACCCAAGCTTTCAATAGCTTTTGCTGCATCCATATGGTCATATGACCAAGATGTAATGAATCTTTTTTTTTTTATTACAGATCAAGTCACTGCCAAAGAAAGAAGTTGTTACCCTTGGGATAAAAATACTATGCAGCTAACATCAAAACTAGATTCAAGATACAGGAAGGATCTCAAGAGGTTGAAGGTAACAATCAAGGATATCACTGCTAAACAACTTTTAGAGGCAGATTTCAAAGAAATAATACTAGTCAATGAACATAGTTTAAAAAAGAGGGTCATTAAGTTTTCAGACAAAGCTGGTTTGTGGGATGTTTTCTATTATCTTGATTAATTCAACTGACATTTGCATCTACTCAACACATATTCGTAACATATTGAAATTTACTTGGAAACCTGACAATATGGAAGTATGGTCTTACTGAAAAAATAAGAGATCTATAAGGGTATAAATTATATTCCTTAACCGAATTTTGAGGGTGATGTAAGCAGGAAGAAGGGCAGTAATTTGATATCTATATCATTAGTTCTATAATAGAACTATGGCTGCTCACACTGAGCCTGGTTCTGCTGGAGGTTTCTTCCTGTTAAAAGGGAGTTTTCCTCTCCACTGTCGCTATGAGCATGCTTTATGTAAGGGATTGCCTTCGAGTCAATGAGTCGATGAAATCAACAGGTTTTCCTTAGATAGAAAACTTTGACTGTATCAACAGGCTGAATTGTAATGGGCCTTAAAATGACATGTGTTGTTGAATTAATACCAGCTAAAGTTAAGTAAAATAATACTTTTTTTAAATATTTTTAAATGTTTTTTTAGATGACAATTCAAATTTAAAGAATTTTGTTACAAGAAGAAAAACACACAGAAATGACAAAACACAGACATTATACATGGGGGCACAAAGTGTCGGAGGCTTTGCTGCCATCAAAGCCACTGTCCTTACAGTTAAAAATAACAGAGAAGGAAGGGATCACTATAAAATGTTAAGTGGTAGTCTATAACCTTAATGAAATTTGGGTTGGATTTATTTACTACTGTATAAATATTATTGATAAAAGTGCTTATTTGCTCTTGTATAGAAGAAGAAAACTTGCCTTGGAAGAGGAAGTCTTTATTTCAAAACAATATATGAATTTGAATCTTAATGTCTTAACTTTGTGTTTTTTATAGTGCTCAAGCCTGTCTGAATGCAGATGGAGAAAAAGCTATGTTGATAAAAAGCCAAAAAAGCCCCTCTGGTCATCATCACCTTTCCCAGTGACAAAACACCAGCTCACTATGGACCACAGTGTACCATCTCCCCTTTCGAGGTTGGATGGAAAAAACTTCACTACCACCTGCATGTCATTTGGTTTACTGAACATCCGCTCTTTGAACAAGAAGAGTCAAATTGTCTACAGGCTCCTAGAGGACAAACAGTTGGATTTCTTATGTCTTACTGAAACCTGGCAGCAAGAAAATGATTTTATGCAGCTCAAAAAGGCTGTACCATCTGGATTTGTTTACACCTGTAAACCACGTTCTACTGGAAGAGGGGGTGGTCTTGCAATGATCTACAGTAACAAATGGATTGTGTCTCCTCTCAAAGTCTCTGCCTACAACTCATTTGAAACAGCAATATATCAAATCCATGGACTTCCCCCCATCATTTTAGGTATCCTCTATCGACCACCAA
>NW_015152300.1:57309-60863 GCF_000732505.1 Cyprinodon variegatus
AACGGACTGTTGTGCAGATGAATCCCTTGCTCGGTGTGAAGCTCAAACGTTTCCTCGGGGAAAAGAGGATCCAAACCTCGGGTTTGTATCCTCAGCTCAGATTGAAGCTCAGCTGATCCTTCCAGGGAGAGAAGGTCAGAAAAATCCAGTTTGCAGGATGACTTCCTGCCGAGAGGCAAAGACAAAAAACAATGTTAAGACTCAGGTTGACAAAAACTCAGTTTCACTTAGCAAAACTCAGCTTGGCTAGAATACCCAAAACTGGCAAACACTCTGGCCTAGAGGTAATGGCAGTCAGCAGCTTAAGAACACTCCGTTAACGAGGTAACCCCTTGCAGGTGTGTGAGGAGGCGAATCAGAACCAGGCGCTGCCTGGTGGAGGAAGGAAGACAAACACACAAAAACAAAGACCACACAGACTGGAGTCCTAACACCCATATGTTCAGCAGTGATGGGCAGTAGCGCTGTTACAAGTAGCACTACCTTAACTACAGTTATCAGTAGTGTGGTCGCAACATTGCTTTTCACTTTAAATAGCTTTTCGGTATTGAAGCTACTTTTATGGCCAAGTACTGGGGTTATGCACTAGGAAATTTCAAGCCACACTTTCCTGTATACTGGAATCTCCTCCATGCTCTTGAGATTGTGCTGGGAGACACAGCATCCTTCTTGCAATGGCATGTGTTGATGTGCCATCCTGGAGGAGTTGGACTGCCTGTGCAACCTTTGTAGGGCCCAGGTAGCCTCTCATGCTAACAGTAGTGACAGTGACTCCAGCCAAATGGAAAACTGGTGAAAAAAAGAGTCAGAAAGATGAGGAGGGGAAAAAATGTCAGTGGCCTCCACCTGTAAAACCATTCCTGTTTTGATGGTCGTCTCGTTGTTGCCCCTCTAGTGCACCTGTTATTAATTTCATTAAAGGGGACTTCCCTACCTGTTCTTTTCCTGGGAGCAAGTTGTTTACTACTCTTAACTCAAACTGGGAAAAACCATATAAAAAGGACTATAAAAACAGGAGTAAAAAGTAACAGAGTTTATTCCAGATCAGGTNTCCTCCTGTGGCCATGTGCATTAAGGTTGGCTACAGTCCTATGGATCATGAATTTCTGAATAATGTATGCAACTGTAATCACAGGAACATCAAGGTACTTGGAGAGGGTTTTTAAGCCTTTACCTTTGTCCATAATTTTAGTCCATGTTGGGTGCAGTATTCACCATGGCACCAAACAGTACAGTGACTACCTATAGCCTAAATATACAGTGTATAGGCCCTCTAAATAATTACAAGATTATAGAAGCTAATTATTGCACAAACCTTACATTAATATGTCCCTTTTGTCACATTATTTTTTCTTTTCTATAGGTACCCTCATTCTCAGGCCCGTTAATATATTTCTGTTAAAGCATGGTTGAAAAGCAATATCTGACTTTAATTTGTTCTTATATGTAGAATTTTTATTTGTCACTATGTTTTTCAGATTCAAGTTATTTTTTTGAGAATTGTGTTTGTTTATTTTTTAATAAATAAGGGGTATGTACAGTTTTGTCTGCATTTTTTGAGCATATGATGTCCCTTTGCAGTCATTTTTTTATTGAAGTAAATGGAAACCATCTTTAGTCAATGCCTATTAAACTGTGGGAAAAAAAACACTGAGAACTTGCAAAGGCTTCCTATAAGTTAAGCACTTTGCATTGTCTTGGTGCTGAAATGTGCTATGCAAACACATTTGCATTCCTTGGGCCTAACCCTCGGGCCTAAATTTGCTTTAAACTCAATGAGCACACATAGGCAAATCATGCTGAAAATAAACAATTAATACTATTTTTACATTTATATTGTCAAGGAATATCAGGGAAACCTAAAAGTTTAAAAATAGCAGTGCTAAGTGATAGCTGTGAGTCCCGTTGTCATGATCTTATCAAGAGCTCGGACCCACATGAAGATAAAACCAGCCCAGAGAGACAAGGGAAAAAGTTTAACAGGTTTATTGAGAAGTTATTGTGGAGATTCCAGTGTTGCTCTAAACACTGCTCAACCGGAACTGAAAGGTGAGGGGAAGACACTGCGGTGAGTTCAGGTTCAGTGGGAGAATTGACTCTCGAACTTGAAGAGGAGAAAAGGTTTGTAGACTCACGTTTCCAGAGATTAGGTTTACTCTTAGACTCCAGCAGGTGAGGAATGTTTTCTGGTGTTTGTCTCATGCAGAGGAGGGCGGACAGGGTTACCCAGAATGCGGTTGCTTGTAGATGAACGGAGAAAGACTGACTGTCACTCAGATTTCCTGCGGTACATGAACGGACTGTTGTGCAGATGAATCCCTTGCTCGGTGTGAAGCTCAAATGTTTCCTCTGGGAAAAGTAGATCCAAACCTCAGGTTTGTAGCCTCAGCTCAGTTTGAAGCTCAGCTGATCCTTCCAGGGAGAGAGTTTGCAGGATGACTTCCTGCCGAGACGCAAAGACAAAAAACAATGTTAAGACTCAGGTTGACAAAAACTCAGTTTGACTCAGCAAAACTCAGCTTGGCTAGAGTATCCAAAACTGGCAAATACTCTGGTCTTGGTCCGTTAACGAGGTAACCCCTTGCAGGTGTGTGAGGAGGCGAATCAGAACCAGGCGCTGCCTGGTGGAGGAAGGAAGACAAACACAGAAAAACAAAGACCACACAGACTGGAGGCCTAACACCCGTATGTTCAGTGTGATGGGCAGTAGCGCTGTTACAAGTAGCACTACCTTAACTACAGTTATCAGTAGTGTGGTTGCAACATCGCTTTTCACTTTAAATAGCTTTTCGGTATTGAAGCTACTTTTATGGCCAAGTACTGGGGTTATGCACTAGAAAGCTTCAAGCTACACTTTCCTGTATCCTGGAATCTCCTCCATGCTCTTGAGATTGTGCTGGGATACACAGCATCCTTCTGGCAATGGCATGTGTTGATGTGTCTTCCTGGAGGAGTTGGACTGCCTGTGCAACCTTTGTAGGGCCCAGGTAGCCTCTCATGCTAACAGAAGTGACAGTGACTCCAGCCAAATGGAAAACTGGTGAAAAAGAGTCAGAAAGATGAGGAGGGGAAAAAATGTCAGTGGCCTCCACCTGTAAAACCATTCCTGTTTTGATGGCCGTCTCATTGTTGCCCCTCCCTCACCTGTTATTGATTTCATTAAAGGGGAACCCCGTTTTTTTTTTACATTGGGCCCTTGATTTTACATTATTTCATCATGTTCTACTCAACCATATGAGTTTTGTCACATTTGGAGCTGTTGAGAAGATCTTTGGTTAGATTATATCCAAGTAACGTCTTCCTATGGGCAACGACTTGAAGGCACAAACTAAACTATTCATAATGTATAATGCACGCCAGCTACCATTCATTCATCCTGTCCGCTGAACTGCTGATAGTTTTACTCACATGCCTGGAAGATGTCTAGTGCTACTATCACAGATGATCTCGCTCTCGAAATGGAATTGAACAATTCAGATTAGCTAGTCGAATTAATATAAGGGTTAGAGTGTAGCCCCCTGTGGCCCAGGCTGCCTGTCACTACTCCAGTCCGG
>NW_015152300.1:60953-63711 GCF_000732505.1 Cyprinodon variegatus
AAAATATAAATATAAAAAATATAACCGCGGAGGTCTGGGGGACAGTGATTCGCCTACATGTTATGAATGCTGGTATGCCATAAAGAATACATCATGAAACGAATATCTTTAGAACAGCTCCAAATGACACAAAACTCATATGGGTGAGTAGAACATGATGTAATAATGTAAAATCAAGGGCTCAATGAAAAAAAAAACAGCTTTCCCTTAAACACCAAAACAGCTGAAACTGATTAACAACCTGCTTTGCTACTTACCTGACCAAATCAGTATACCAGAAGTTTGATTAACTCGATGCTATACTGTGATTACAAAGTGTACCTTTAATTTTTTTGAGTAGTATATATATATATATATATATATATATATATATATATATATATATATGTATATATATTAATTCGGTGTTCTTAGTTGGGTAACTATAACTATAATCTGCTCACTAGGGAAAGGAATCGAACACTGGTTCTTGTTCAGAACTGGTTCGTGTGTTCCAATTCCATGGCACCATTTGGCAACTTGCCAAAGGGTTCTCTTAACGGTTCCAGGCAGCACCAGAGCCTAGCGCTGGGCAGCACGACTTACTTTTTTCACGCAAGTTACGTCACATTTTTTACAGAAGTTATGCACACAGCATTCAGTGAGCAAGTACGACATGACCGGGCGTTAGTCTAGAAAAGCAAAACAAAAAAATGGCATCCCATCGGGTAAATCGATCGAAATTTTGAATGTAAAGTGGCAATTACATCCGAGGGACGAAATACATCCAACATGCAGAAACAACTGCATGTAATCCACATTGCCAGTAAGTTTCCATTTTGTTTTCCAATGGGTAACTTGATGGTTCGTTAAAAGTGGGTGCTTCGCCTTGATGAAAAGGCCTCTTTCTAGCTAGCTAACTATTGTCATTGTAATGTAACCCAAAATTGACAAGTAAACATTTGCTGTACATTCACCATTGTCATAACATTCTTTGGTCCAATATTCATCTTTCACACAAGGAAAAAGGAACAAAAGCATGCAAAGAGGGAAGAGACAGACAAAGAATACTAATAGTAAATTATAGCTTGTTATGTAAGGTACCTAACAAATAGTGTGTTAAATGTGGAAGTTATTTCCCCCTGAAGGCAATTGCGCCTCGGGACTTCCCTACCTGTTCTTTTCCTGGGAGCAAGTTGTTTACTACTCTTAACTCAAACTGGGTAAAACCATATAAAAAGGACTATAAAAACAGGAGTAAAAAGTAACAGAGTTTATTCCAGATCAGGTCGTTACAGCACAGAGAAAATGCTTGGAGCTTGCAAGGCTGTGGGCTCAAAAAACGTCAGCGAGCGTCCGGCAAAGTTTGAACCCCGAACAAGGTCATCTCCTGCTTCTTATACCTCATGAGTCTATGTGTTGCATCAGGTGGATGCTTAGCTGTACGTATCAGAAATTGACATGCCATCAATGCCCTGACCGTTATGCGTCTTGCCTCTACAGTATGCCCAAGAATTACAGATACAGTAGCTTAGGGTGACCAAACGTCCGCATTTCCCAGGACATGTCCGTATTTCACGTCCTGTCCCGGGCGTCCCGGGTTTTTTTTAGAAAGTGAGGAAATGCCCTGATTTTTAAATTACCTTCATTGGACCATTACATTTACAGGCACTAGGGCACTGCGCACGGCGCTGCGTGTGACGTCACCCCTGAGCNGGTCAGTAATGAGACTGCGAAGCTCAAACATTCGCAGTTACTAATGTCTATGTCTGGTCACATCTTGTTATAGATCTACACAAAAGCAAGTTCTTTACTGGGAGATATAGAAAAAAACAAGCTTCAAAAAACAGAAATAAAATATAACAATATGTGTGATAATTAAAATGGAAACCAGAGTTAGTTACTGCTGTAGAAATCCATAAAGTCATTGTAAGCGCATAGTGCAGAATTACCTACAGTATATAGTAGTTATATATGCTAGGCAGATACTGATTATTTTGACATCAGTTTAACCAATCCCAGATATATGCTGTCAATATATATGGCCCAATATTTTAACCCAGTGTTGCTTTTTCTTCCTCCATTTACATTATAAACTTGACACCATGATAACAAAGGTCACACAAGTATCAATTTAAATAAAAAGATTTATCATTTAGTATTTATTATTTACTAAAAATCATTTAGTAACAAATCAAAATAAACATTGACAATCAATAAAAAAATGGAGGGAGCAGCAATTTAGGCTATTCACATGATCTCATAGAACCGCCTCAGTCGTATCTAGGCCCACAGATAGTTCGTGATTGTCCCTCTTGCATTGTAGCATGGAATAACATAGCACAGACCACGCTTCAATATTGGGCATAGATCAAAAATATCACACTGCTGCGGGAGTATAACCAGCCCTTTACACCCCAGCTAAGAAGAAACTAACCACTAACGGAGTCACAAGTGGGGTGCTTGAGGAAAATAAATAAAAACTATATATATTAAAGTCTAAAGAAAAAGGAAAAAAAGAGAAACAAACACAGCATATGATGGATGAGGGATTGCGAGGGTTCACCCTTCCTCAGCAGATGTCAGCTGGTTAAGGAAATTTAACCACCACACTGTGTGTTCTGTAAGGTGCCCATTTTTTTTTTTTTCAGCCCCTATCCTCTTGCAATGATAAGAAAGACAAACAAGCCAGAGTTAGAGGTAGTGGTTCGTAACAAGTGGGGGCTTGTCCGAAGTCGCAGACTTAATCAAAACCTACCATTTTAATATCAGGGTTTTG
>NW_015152300.1:67044-68700 GCF_000732505.1 Cyprinodon variegatus
AAACACTGTGGTAAAAGTTGAAGTATCAACCGCGGGCCGCTAATCCGTGACCTCTGCATTAAACCTAAGCCAAGAGTAACGAGTAACAGCTGTTTTAAAAATGTAAGGAATAGAAAGTACAGATACTTGTTTGAAAATGTAATGAGTAGAAGTCAGAAGTAGGAAGAAATATAAGTAATGGATTAAAGTATAGATACCTAAAAAGTGTATCTAAGTACAGTAACAAAGTAACAAAGTATTTGTACTGTACTTCGTTACTTGACACCTTTCCTAAAAACTGACTATCAGACTTTACACTGATATTTATTCTAGGGCTGAAGGTAGTCAAACAGGGAAATAGAGTATTATCAAACTGACAAAACTTACTGACTGACATGTTATTTGCAAATAAAAAACACAGTATGGACTGCACAAACCAGAACCTAAAATTATTGACATGGTGCTAGACCAGACTATTAAGCAAGCGACAACTGCGGACACAGAGGCAGATTTAACAGTTTATTTCCTGGTTAAATGGAGAAGAGCTCAGTCAACTTAGACAAAACCAGGGAGAGAGAGAGTCTGAGTTTTGGATCCTTTTCGAGAGGATGGCCCTGTGTTGGATTGAGGGTGGACAGGCAGGCTGATTGTTCCCGTAAGAGGTCACCGGAGAGGAGACAGTTCCAGAGGAGCAATTAGATGGAGGAAACGGACCTGATCCTGGTGAGCATCTGATCTGGTTCTGTGGAGGACGAGAGCAAGGAGAGAATAGAGGAGACTCTGGGAGCTTAGTTCACTAACAGAGCTTGACCTGTTTTACCACTGAGAGAGCGGAACCAACTGGTAGCTTGCTCCAGAAAACTGCTCCAATATAAAGGCCCCCACTGATTGTCACAAAGGAGTAACAGCTGGAACCCATCAAGCCTGCCAACCTGAAATTAAGCAGAAACACAAAGACCTAACAATTTTATGATAAAATTGTTTTAAATTATTTCTATTTTGGATAAAATCTTAATGCTACATAATTTGTGTGTACAATCAAATACTTAATAATATATTTGCTACATTTTTATTTGTCTAATGTTTACAAATGAAAAACATTGCACTGTAAACATTTTCAAAGAGTAATCTGTTTCTAAGATATAAACCTTAATTATGTATTTAAAAAATCATCCATATTTAATATGCATGGATATATAAAAGTAATACAAAGCTATGCTTTAAAGTTTACCCTATGGAAGTAAATCTGTGTTGCTAGGATTTGAATTAAAAATGCCACTGAAATTTAAATGTTGTATGTTTGTACTTACTGTTTCAGTGTTAAAATATATTCCGAACACATTTTTGGCCTAAAAAAAAAATCGTCATTATTTCTACACAGTTGAAATTTCATTTGTTATTTACTCTAAAAGCTACAAATTCACATTACTATTTCAAAGTGATTACATTTTCAATACTTATTTTTCAGTTTAATTTTTCAGTGTTAAAAAAATCTGCATTTAAAAAAAACTCAACCTTTCAAAATTCAAACTCAATATTTTCAGCCTTCTGAGATTCAACTGGCTCTATTTTACTGTCTTAAATTCGGCGTCTAAATTCAGTGTATGGAAAACCAGCATGACGGAGCCGGTCATGCAAGCTAACGCTAACTCAACTACAGAAAAATGAAAGTAATAA
>NW_015152300.1:71010-72990 GCF_000732505.1 Cyprinodon variegatus
ATCCTAAAAAGTGCAAGCAGCCTCCTTGGAAACGGAGGGGAATGTCGGCACATCCACTTTATCTGCACCAAGTCTGATGTTATTGAATATTCACATAATGAGTAAGTTAGCTATTACATTTAATCCAATACAATCCACCATATTTATATACTGTAGCACATTTAAACTAAAAAATATTCCAAAGTGCTGCACACGCAACTATAACCATTACCTCCACCCCTATAACCTTTACCTCCACCCCTAAAACAATAAATATAAATAAAACAGTTTAAACAATAAATACCATCAAAATAATTACAAAGCCACAGGGGACTACACAACTTATTTGTCTTATTTATCTTAGGACTCACAAGCTTTAGCTTGCTTTCAGACCTCAAAGCAAGCAGGGGACGGTAATTTTGGATGAGGTATGCGATGTACTGAGCTCCCAGTCCATTCAAAAACAAAAAATATTTTAAAATCAATTCTAAACTTAACAAGGAACCAGTGCAAATCATGCATAACTTGCTAAAAAAGATTAAAGCATAGAAACAACTTAACTTTGGATAAAAGACAAGTATGATAAAATCCTGATTTTAAACTGCCATTGATCTGTTTATCAAATTTAAAATTGCTATCATGATGATGTCAAAGCTGATGACTTTGGGACACAAGTAATGTCTGAGTGTTCCCAAATTCACGTGGGCAGATCCAACCTAATTCAGCTTTAAAACACCTCTTGGTTAACCAAGCCTTGACCTCACCTAGACAGTTGAGCAGGCGTGTCAGGGGGCTTGGCAATAGGCATGTAAATTTGACAGTTATCAGCACAGAACTGGTAAGACATGCCATGCTTCTTAAAAATCTCCCCATGTGGGAGGAGGTACAAAGCAAAAAGAATGGGTCCCAGGATAGATCCCTGGGGAACTCCACAGTGATGTGGGGCAGAAGATGAGGTGTAGTCTCCCAGCCTGACTGAGAAGGACCTCTCTGACAGGTAAAACTTAAACCACTGCAAAGAAACCCCCCCGACACCTACACAATCTCTTAGGTAGTTTAAAAGAATTGTGTGGTCAACTGTGTCAAAAACAGCCATCAGGTCTAAAAGCACTAAAATGTCAGAGCCTCCGTCATCTGTCATTAAAAGCAGGTCATCAGAAGCCTTTAAGAGTGCAGATTCAGTACTGTGCAAAGCTTTGTAAACCGCCTGAAACGGGTCTAAAGTGCCATTTTAATCTAAAAAAAGGTTGCAAATGTACAAAAACGCATTTCTCTAAGATTTTAGCCAAGGGTAGTTTGGAAATTGGGTGATAATTTGCCAAATTTGCATGGTCATGGCTAGGCTAGGGCTAGGCATAGCACCAGAAGCCAACCTGACAGAAAGGCCAATGGTGTCCCAAACCTTTTTTTAAAAAATAGGAGGGAACAGGTGTGTGGGACAGGAAGAGGGTTTTATTTTTTTTAACTATCCCTATGAACACAGACAATGACACAGACTGAAACTGACAAAAAACAGCTGAGCACTGAGTGGACACTGAGCAACACAATGAAGAGATAGATATGTTGGCCCTAATAGCAGAAACCTTCTCATTAGAAAAAGAGAGGGATTTTTCACAAGTTTTCCTTGTCATCTCAGATGTAGTGGACTGATTTGGATTGAAAACAGAACCCACGCTTACTGACATAAGTCAAGATCAAGTGCAAAAAATACTGACCGTGTCAATTTTACTTGACTTTGATATGATCTCCAGTGCTCTCTAAGAATCACCTCCAAGTGATTCCTCTTCCACCTATCCTCCACTCACGCCGAGCTGTGTTGTAGTGTCATTGAGCAACGGTTTGGCTTAGGACAAATGGCTCTAAGAGGAGCAACACTGGCAGGTGGAAATAAAGAGTTGCTCCATGTCCATGAATGCAGCGGATTTTAGATGATCCAGAGAAGATGCAGTAAAAGAAAAAGAGGAGAAAAAACAGCAAATTAGGTCCAAAGTAAGAACAAAC
>NW_015152300.1:78478-79533 GCF_000732505.1 Cyprinodon variegatus
ATCTAATTACCTTTGTCTTATCGTATTACTTTTTCTTTCAATAATTGAAGGGTGCCAACAATTCCTTTATGTATAATAGTCTGGAAAGGTCGCTTATTTATAATATGGATGTTGTTTAAGTGACTAAAATGTGTGCATCGAAATAGGTAAATGTAGTTTAAGTAAAAAGAATGAAGAGAAGATGAAAGCTACAGCAACATGACTTGATAAACACAGTAAGAGCTACTCATACTACACATTTTTTCTACCTCATATTTTTATTTCCTTTTCAGGGTGGAGAAAACAAAGATGTTTGTAAAGAACTGGAGAGAAACCTTAGCCAACAAAGTGACTTGATCAGATATGCAATGGTGGAGAATTACAAAATTTTTGAAAAGTGCCTACAAGAAGGAGTCGAAAAATCCAAAGATTCATTTGAAAAAATCTTGAAGAACTTTCTCTATCCTCCAGTATGTTTTTGGATACTAAAAACTTAGTAAACAGTACTTTGTATTTATTTATACTCTAAAATGTTTGTATTTCTTCAGAGAAAGAGTGGACGTGGTTTTCATAGACAACTAAGAAAACTGGTCGAAAATAAAGGGGTCCTGAAACTAAAACGTGGGCGGGAAAAAAACTTCAACACAAAGTTAATTTCACTCCTGACAGATAGCATTGATGAGGAATTCAGAAAAACTTTCCCGTAAGTATTGTACTTTATAAGCTGCTTAAATTAAGAGAATGTTTATAATAAATGAGTTTACTAATTTAATGTATGTATACAGTGTAAGATAATTAGAAAATACATTTAAATATTTCAGGAATGACGGAAAATGTGGTCCAATCTACGGAGTAATCAATGAATTTTCACTTGATGTTGAAGGGCTAAAACAGAAGTACAGTGATGTTGAACTACAGCTGGTATTTCTGAAGAATGAGGTAACTAATGGGGAATAGGGCTGGGCGATATAGAAAAAAAGCGTATCGATAAAAAAAATGCATATTGATCGATATTGATAATTATTGAAAAGATTTGAAACCATATTTTATGTGCAACTCTGCCTAGACATTTTATG
>NW_015152301.1:0-4780 GCF_000732505.1 Cyprinodon variegatus
AGGTTTTAGTGGGCAGAGTTCTAGGAGGAAAGGGGATTTAAAACAAGGCATTTTGTCCACTAATGAAAGAGAATCTGATCAGACAAATATTCAGATTATTGGAGACTTTCTGCATGAGGCGAAGCCTTTGATCCTCAGATTTAGTCGCTGCTTCATTGAAATTTACCAATAAAATCAGCAAACTGGATGGAAAATAAGAATAACAGAGCAGCTGATGGAACCAAGCCGGTTACATGACCTCTGACCCCTCCTTGGAAAGGTCAGAGCCTCTAGTTTCCAATGATGGCGGCCATTAGGGGGCGGGGCTTAAAATGAATAACTGCTGCTGCATTACTCCCGCAGAGTCACACATGGCAGGAATTTTAAATCTCACTTTGTTTACACAGATATGAAACAAAAGTATGATTTTGAATCACGTTTTAGAAATTTTAAAGCCTCATTTGAAAGGCGTGTGGATGAAACACCATGTGACTGACCATTTCTATAAATAGATAAACATGAGCAGGTGTCAGTGGGGCCCTGTACCGGGCCCGCTGGGCTTAAGGTGTTATTCTTTGTTGAGTTTTTTACGGCACAAATGGATGGGATTCGAACCCGGGTCGGCCGCTTCCAGGACTAAGGCCACTGCTCCCCCGAAGCCGCCGGCTTTAGGAGTTTTAGCCAGGCATCTGAGTGGACACCAACGATGGTGTTTCTGGACCTGCTCCCTGCAGCCTTTGCTTCATCCTTAGTTGTTGTGGTTTAGCAGCAGGTCCAGATCAGATCCAGGCCTCCTTGGTGAACATCTCTGCTCCCTCAGGTTGGATGGGAAATAGACGCCATCTTGGCCAGGTCATCCAGAGGGAGCCTACTCATCCTCTCCTCTGAGTTCTGACTTTCTGGCATCTTTTCACCTCTGCCTCCATCTTTCCCAGCATTCTGACAGTTCCTGCTAATAAAACACATGATGCTGCCACTACCGTGCTGTGCTGTAGGGATGGCCTGGCGAGGAATGGCGTCTGGTTTCCTCCAAACATGCTTCCAGGGTCTTTTTCACCGTTTGTTGCAGCCAAATGTGGGGCAGTGTTTCAGTTAGTTTGGCACAGAGACAGAAAGGAAATAAATCTGCACAGATCTGCTCACCTTGTGTGGGCGATATCCAGAGTTTTTCATCTACAGGATACCAAGTAAATACTTCTTCCTCTTCCTCAGTGCCACCCCTGAGCTGGTTTCAGCTCCACCCTCCTCCCAGCAGGACCAGGCCGCCAATGAAGCCCAGGCCGGTTCCTCTGTGAGCCTGGACCCCTCCCAGCCCACCACTAACATTCAGATCCGCCTGGCTGATGGCGGAAAGCTGGTGCAGAAGTTCAACCACAGCCACAGGTGAGCCTCGTGCATTTTAAACCTCAGTTTAATGCAGAGACAGCAGAACAGGAAGAAGCAGCTGCTCCTCCTGGAACATCAGGAAAGCAGGAGGATCATCAGCGTTCTGGGCGGTCAGATTTCATTCCTCTGCAGGGTAAACGAAGAGCAGCAGCTCCAGTTCCGACCTTTATAGGCCACTTTAGGGTGAGACTTTGTAGCCAAGAGTTTTCTCCATGGCTAAAACCAGGGAACATACATGAGGCACAGTGCATTTTGTGCAAGAAGTCATTCAAGCTCAGAACGATGGGAATTAAGGCAGTGGAGTCGCACATGCGAAGCACGAACCACAAAGCGTCAAAATGGAGTTANAGTCGGCCTACGTTTCTGCTTTTCAGTTTTTTGGTCCTTTAATCTTCTGAGAACCTAAAGATTAATGTAAAAACAGAAAACTGGGTGAAATAACTCACCGTCTTTAGAGCAAAGTGAACCTTTACCTCGATCATCTGAAATCAGTTGAATTTTTGCCCATTTCTAAACATTTGTCACAAACAAAACACAAACACGGAGTTTTTGAATTTCGTGTTTTATTGTAAACTGATGTTTAACCTGAGAAATACGCGGCTGATCAGAGTTTTATTCTAGGCACACATTGCTTTTTATTTTGCTCTTTATTGTGTATTTGAGTCACATTTGTCTTTCAGAGACATGAACTTGTTTTCCGTTTGTTCATTGGAGGCATGAACAGCACGTAATAAAACACCTGGAGGATCCGGTCACGCCGTTACGCTACGATTGTTCTTAGCACAGGATTTACCGATTATTTGATAAGTTGTTTTAAAAAAAAGTCTTTAGGAAACATTTCCTGCAGAAATGATGCATCAGCTGCCAGAGTTATGACAGAACAATCCAAACAGTAAAACTATTATTTCTCGTATCTTACGTATATTTTTATATTCTGCATAATTTCAGTAGTTTAAAGAAACGGAACAATCAATCACTTTAGACCTGCTGATCCTGAATGAACTGCATCCATCTCTGCAGCACCAGTGAACTACAGGCAGCAGTGGGATTTACTGGTTTATGGTTCTTAGGAACATTGTTTCTGTATCTTTAACTTCTTGTGGGGATTACTTAGAACTTTCACTCTCATACATTTCTAGGAAGCTGGTTGTTATTTGTTCCTTTGGCTCAGCTTAGATTTCTTGAAATCTCAGCTACGTCCACATCATGATCTCACAGTTTATTTATTATCTCAACACTTGAAGAGTGCATTTGGTCCCACTCGGAGTTAGTGCTAAATTAGAACTCTATTTAGTGTATATTTAACTCTAGTTGTTTTAATAACTCTAAAAGAGTAAGTGTACTTTGACACTGCACATTTAACACTGTGGAGTTTACTGTGCAGTCCCATTTCTCTCACTAGCACTCATTTCGGACCCTAGCACTCGGTTTTGCACGTTCGCCTTTCAGGTTAGTGTGTCCCAATAGTTCTAAGAGCTAGGGCAAAGCGCCCTCCAACCCTTAAAATGATCCCTTCAGACCAAGTGAGGTCAGGAGCTGACTTGGGAGTGAAGTGGATTCCCAGAAACCTTTGCAAACTCATTCAGCGAGAGCAGAAACGTCGCCCTGCAGTGAGAAAGAACTGCACAAATGTGACTAGATGTTTACACTTAACCATGCATTTCTTTAATATGCTGGAATATCTTAGTTGGACCAAAATACAACTGAAATTCGTACCTTTGTGTTAAAACATCAATATAGCAAAATCACTATTTTTCGTAATAAACAAATCTACCAAAAGTTTTTTTTTTTTTTAAATAAAGTAGGATGATTATGACAGCGGTGAAGTTGGTTAGAAGTTGGACATTAGATATCCAACTAGCTCTAGGTTGATCCGACTGAAATACTCTGATTTCTGCCAACGTCTGCCGGAGCAGCTGAGAGCCGGGGGCCGGGGTCTGGGTGCCGGGGTCTGGGTGCCGGGGGCCGGGGTCTGGGTGCCTCAGCCGGATGAAGGACTAAAACATGCCAGATATTAGCCGTTTGGAATGAACGCTGGTTTGGAGATTTGCGAGATTTTCCACAAATGTGTAAAACTCAGAGGAGATATTAGTTGTAGTTTAGATTTTTAAGGCGTGAGTTGTTGCCATGTGGCCAAGTTGTTCAGTAGGACGAGTTCTCTCGTTTTAGTTTCTTTGTGGTCATAGATTCATCTTAAACCTCTATTAGTGAACATGTGATCAAGACTCTCTGGTTTCTATGTGGTGTGATTTTAAATAAAAATAACTCTTCTTCTATGGTGCTTTTTTTAGCTGATGTTCTTTCCAGGTGGTGTAGAATCTGTAGCACGTGGTTCTATGGGTCAGAACTTCAGCTGGTTTCTGAAAGTTACAGGTTCTGTAGAATTACTCTGAGAATTTTCTGATATTAGAAAAATTTGTTTGTTCTTTTAAATAAATGTACTTTTGAATACTTCAGCACTTCAATAGATTATTGCCAGAATAACTTTTACTTGCAGACGACTAAGATTTGACTACGAGTATCAATACTTTTACTCAGATACTCCTGTTGAGTACTTGGTCCACCACTAACAGGCAGCCTTCACTGCCACCTGGTGGTGTAGCTGCAAACAGCTTGTCTAAAGAAGTCTTCTCTATCAAACACGGTAGAATGGATTTCCCAAAACATTTAATAGATTAACTTATAATTAAGAAGAAGAAATATGTAAGAAAAATTACTGTAAAACAGCAACAACTGAAAATAAAGAATATTCTAACAGCTCTCCAGTCCATCGCAGGCCAACACAGAGACAATCAACCATTCACACCTAAGGAGGATTTAGAGAAGCCAGTTAACCTAACAGTCATGTTTCTGGACTGTGGGAGGAAGCTGGAGTACCCGGAGAGAACCCACGCATGCTCAGGGAGAACATGCAACCTGCATGCAGAAAGACCCCAGGGAATTGAACCCGGAACCTTCTTGCTGCGAGGCAGCAGTGCTACCCGCCCTAATATTCTAACAGGGAGGGATTTGAGCCAATTTAACCTCATTCAAAATTCCAGATAAACTTTGGTATTTAACCATAAAATCAACACCGAACTGTGACATCATTTCCTGATTTTCCTCCATTTTGTCATTCTGTAGATGGTTAATTAGTAGTTTTAGTCGGGATTTCACCAGAATTTGAGTTTTTAACTGAAAAAAGTTTAACTTGAATTTTCATCTGTGATAGAAGCTGTGGATTTATTCCATGTTTGCAGTTTTGCTTGATTTCACTCGCCTTCAAACAGCAGAACCATTCGGGTGATTCACAGGACAACTCATTTTAAATGTTAAGTTTTAAATGCAAGTTATACCTCAGAAGAAAAAAAAAGGTTACAGCAAACTGTTACAGTTCACATTAGTTTATAAAAGTGTTGAATGTTAAAGGAAAAGT
>NW_015152301.1:5795-8611 GCF_000732505.1 Cyprinodon variegatus
CTAGTAGTTCCCATTGATTTAGCTTGGAAAGCGGGGAGAATGGCGCTAGGCTTACCGCACCGTGACGTCACTGCTGGAAGATGGCAGGAGGGAGGGGCTACTAGATTTGGGAAAAAATGGCCGCTCCCAGACTCAGACTGATTAACGCTAAGTTCATTAAATTACAGCAAACCTATTAGTTTTAGGTATCAATAATGATCCATTGATTATTTCTCGCTGACCCGACTTCTCCTTTAAACGTCAATAAAAGAAAAACCGACAGCAGGTTTTTACATCAACCATAAAATGAGTTTATTTCACTGGAGACCCAAACATTTGTTTCCCCAGGATGCATAGAACATGTCGTCGTTACAAGAATTGAGATTTGACTAAATGAAACCAGTGTGTTTAACCTCTTTTGTTCCACCAGTGGCGTCAGACTCCATCAACATGCTGTTGTCTGAACTGGGCGAAGCATCTTTAATGGAGAAAGAAAATAAACAAAGGCATTTTAAAAAAATAAATTCTTCCTCTCTGAACAAAGGGAGCGGGCGGCGCTGGAGAAAGAAGAGTAAGGCTACTGGTATCAGTGGGTTGAGGAACAGAATCGTATCATTGTTGTTTATCTGTGGAGAAGGAAAAGATGATAAATCTAATGTGTAAAGCAGCAGCTCAGCTGCTGCCGAAAGCTCAGAACTTTGTTCAGAGGCCGGATGACGGTTAGTAGACATTATAGTGAGTCTCCCTGGACGAATCGTTTGCCATCAGCATCACATTCCTTCAGCAGGGCCGGTACTTTGAGGGGAAACATCTGCAGGATGGTTCAACGTTTCAGCCCTCTGCACTCTGATGGGGGGAGGGGGGGGGATGGAAAGGAGGGAGGGCACGGGAAGCAAGATCTTTTATTTAATTTCAGAAATAAACCCATCAGAAACTAGAAGTCCGTGTAAGTCCATGTGTTCTGCTCCCTCGGCGCTCCGGCGTGAGGGAAGCGGAGGAATGGGGGCGGAGCCTCATCCCAGCCTCACTTTAGCCTCTGAACGATGACGGCGTTCAGGAGGTTGGCCTCCTGCAGCGTCTGGCTCTCGTCTGTCAGCTCCTTGCTGGGGAAGGTGGTCATCAGAACGAACTCTCTGGCCGCCATCGCTGGCCGCGCCAACACCACGAACTGCCGCAGGTCGGAAACCCTGAGGCACACGGGGAGAAATAAACACCCAGGCTTTTATTCTGAGGCGGATCATTTTACAGGCTGCTGGTTTCTGCTGAGATCAACCAACTGGTTAAATGGAAGCAACTGGTTTAACAGCAGAAACACAAATGATGGCAGTTCTTAATATTTAAATGTTTATCATCTTTTCAGACGGACCAACTTCCTGCATCAGAGTGAGACTCCTGCTGCCTTCCTGTGGTTTAGATCATCCTTCCCAGCATGTTGTGTTCAGGTGCTTTTGATTTGGTGGAAAAGAGAAAGATGTTGGATCCAGAGATTATCCTGACCTGCTGCTGCCGCCGTTATAGATTCCCTAGTTTATCTGCTACAGGAAGAAGAGGACGCATCAGCTGCCTGCTAGCGAGGATTTGATCAAAATCAAAAAATGGCGGTATTTTAAAAAGTGTAAAAAGGTGATATCTCTTTTTTAAATGCATTTACAGCATTCTGTAGGCAACAAACTGCTCACCATACAGAATAGTTTCCTGCTGTCCGCCATGTTGAAAGGTCAAAGTTTACCTCAGGTATAAAGGTTTCATGTCGTTGATGAGGTTAGAGCTGGGCGGTTCCACCTCACATCAATATCACAATAAACTGGACAGTTTAAGCTGGATAATGATAAATGTTGAGGCTCCTCTATCAGAAATAAAGGCTGTGCAGGAAACGCAACTGATCTATTTATAATTTACTTATTGAAGAATTCTCATTACATATTACTTTCAGTTATATATTAAAGTCTTTTGCTCGTTCAGGTTTAAACATCCAACAATGTTTCATTGAACAGGAGAAAAATGTTTTCTCTCTTGCGAACGCTTTTGCTGAAAGGTAATAGATCTTCTTGCACATCTTTAATCTGCACAGTGCGGCTGAGCTGCAGGCGCTGCAGCCTGGATGTGTTTCTATGTTTTCAGATAAACTTTGCATTTTGTTTCTTTTGCTCTTTTCTCTGAGCTTCATCTCTGCTCCCCCGGATCTACAGGATTTACTGATGTCATCTGGTTTACGGCTGTTAGACGCTTCTTCACTCGGCTCATCCGCCATTCTCTTTGTTTACGCTTCTGATGTGAATTAAAAGCGAAGGAAAAACCAGCCACCAGCACAGGAAAAAGGCAGAATTACTGACAAACTTATTTAATGCAATTTTACCAACATGAAAAAAAATAAGCCTGGTTATCGTAGTGAATGATGGCAACGGTAAAAATCGGGTTTATCGCCCGGCCCTCCGTTGGTCGTTACTGAAGGCAGCATCAGTAACGACCAATGGAGAACATTAATGGAAGAGTGATGCGTCTTCCCAGCCGTGGGCGGCTGGAGGTGACAGAACCTAGATGAGAAGCTGCAGCAGGGTTCCTACAGCATCAGGAGAGTTAAATTCAAGACTTTTTAAGACTTTTTAATGCCACTTTAAATAAAAATCTAAGACCAAATTCAAAAGAAACAAGAAAAACCAGCTTGCAGCAACTTAACCCAAAGGTTTATTTTAACATAAACCACTGCACTAATGTTTCAAATGTTGAAAAGCTTCCCATACAGGAAGAAAGCTAAAAACACACAAATGACAGATATATTTGAACAATTATTTAACTGAATTCACTAGAAGAGCGAGGTGCGCGAGAACGCTGGGACC
>NW_015152301.1:10407-15813 GCF_000732505.1 Cyprinodon variegatus
ATTAGTGGACAAAATGCCTTGTTTTAAATCCCCTTTCCTCCTAGAACTCTGCAAACTAAAACCTTCATGGAACAAACATGCTTCAACTGATTCAGTCCAGATCAGCTGGACTTCTAGTCTAGATGTGGATCAATAAAGTCTGAGGTTCATCCAGAGCTTCTAATGGGCTTTCATGGCGTTTGCAGTGTTTTATTTGGCGAGGATAAATATTTTTTTCTGTGTTTAATCACCTATAAATCAGACATGCTGACATTTAAAATAGTGGCTCCACCTGAAAAACATTCATCTATGCCTTTCCATCATACAAACACAAACAATCGTATTATCAATTTATAGTTAGGAAGCTGAACTTGCTTTAACTCACTGATGTAATTTCAGGTGGAATTTGCTGCTAAGGGGTTAAACAGTTTCTTTAATCACAGTAAAGCTTTGGAGACCTTTGACCTTTCAGAGGAAACTGGCTCCAGTCCAGCTGAGCTGATCAGATAACGTGTTCAATCAAACCTGAGAATCTCACCTTCCCAGCTTCTGTCCTTCTCCTTCAAAGGCTTTGAAGGCCACCTTGGGCTTGGTAAAGTCCTCGTCTCTGTGGTCCTCCATGTCCAGGTTGACCTGGCCTCCTCGAGCGCGCTGCCTCAGCTCCAGAGGAATCTCCCTGAAAGAACAAACCGACAGTGAGGCCTGGGTGGGTCCCTGGTTTGGTCTTCTGGGGACAGACTGGCGACTATTCGTCCTCTGAGGACACGGTCTGGATGAGCTGGAAGGAGGTTCTTCTCACCCACGTCTGATTGCCTCCAGAAAGTTTGCATTTCCAGGGTCGCTGTAGGTCCGAAGTTCACCGTTATCCAGACTGAACCCTGTCTTCCACAGCTTCAGCACCACATGGACCTAGAAAAAAAAACACGACATTTTAGTAGAATGCAGGAATTTAATCGGATCAGTTCAAGGGAAAACGTGCAAATTGGAGCAAGAAGACGATGCTTTTTCCTGCTGGGAGGAGATGATGCTGTCAGACGGAGTTATCAATTCGCAGCACAAGACGTCAGATTTGAGTTTATCCCTTTAGTTTTGTATGAAAAAAAGACTTCAATCTACCTCAATGCACCAACAAACTTCCTAGCAGACACCATAAACCTGCTTTCTTTATTTTTCTTTTATTTATTCTTTTCTTTGCGCCGGGCTGTAAACAGCAGCCTGGTTAATACCGTGATAAAAGACATCTTTTTATGCAGACTGGGCACATTGTTAAATTTATGCTTCCTAATGCCC
Organism: Cyprinodon variegatus; assembly: GCF_000732505.1. Classification (NCBI taxonomy): domain Eukaryota; kingdom Metazoa; phylum Chordata; class Actinopteri; order Cyprinodontiformes; family Cyprinodontidae; genus Cyprinodon; species Cyprinodon variegatus. The sequence goes on from NW_015152301.1 coordinate 11,677, forward strand.
AGGAAATTAAACTTGGAGTTAATTTCCTGGGCATAACGCTGCCGTGCGTTATGCAGAAGTTAGGCTGTAGTTGGACAGAAGTTCTGAATACTCTTATCTATACGCCCAAGACTGAAAAGATGCATAGAAAGTTCAGCGTTTTAGGAGATTCTGGGACGTCGGGCAGACGCTGGATAAATCATCAAGGTGTGACAGGGCCCTAAGTTAGATGTTGAAGGTTTTACATTACATCCAGAAGCTCAGACCATCTGATCTATTGGTCAGTCAGCCAATAGAAAAGAATGAGACTAAAGAATGGACGGGATGGAAGTGAGGATTTCAAACCCATCCAAGCACTAAACCAAACATCTAAACATGTTCTTACGTCTTGCTGGCTGTTGCCGCCTTGCCTCTCTCCCGCCACGTAGGCCGACTCCTCCTCAGGAGCTGCTCCCAGCCTGTAACCGCCGCCAACAAAGGCCTGAGAACCACACAGACCATAAGAAAGAGAAAACAATCTGTTAGATGATGCTTCAGCTATCAGTCCGACACACAGAGAAAACACTGGGAGCTACCCTGGCTTTGCTGGTTTCTCCTGGGCCTTTCCCGCTGCGCTCCAGCGGCACGGCGCCGTGTTCTCTGGCCCCTTTGAACAGATCCTCCACCACCTCGTTGGAGCTCTTCTTCTTTGGAGGCCCAACGATCTGCTGCCCGCTGCGCTCTGATCCCCCCGCGAAAAACCTGACAGGGAGTAAAGACAGACGGGTTAGACTGAAGTCCTTCGATTAGTCTGGCTGGAATCTCTCACTACTAACAAATACCTTTTAGACAAAGTCAAACATCTTTAAAACGTCAAAGCTTTGTGTTAAAAGGAATGGTTTTAACATTGCATTTTGCAAATCGATGAATCCGTCGATTATTTTATTGTTTAATAATCGGATAACCAAACGGTCTTAAAGAAGATTTTTTACGAATTTAAACCAGGAGAAAATAAAACTTTTCCACTGTTGGAGATCTGAATGGAGCAGATTGACAGACGAAAACTTTTTATTTTTTATCTTCAAATCTTTTTTACAATTTCCTAACAGTTCCTGCTCTAAGTGGGTCGATCTTTCAGCTTAAGGCAGATTTTAGTCTCTGTACTCCAGTTAATGATTAATCAATTACTAAATTAGGTAACAATTATAAAAAAAAAATCAATTGATCTGATCATTTGTTTCAGCCCTAATATGTTCATCAGAAGATATTGATCATTGAGTTATTTTGGTATCCACGGCGTTGGAGTCGGTCCGCGGTGTGTTTGATCTTAAAGGCTGCGGTCTGGATCTGGTTCCTTCCAGGTCCGTGGAAATAAGGAGACCGGAAGAGTTTTGGCTGTGGATTCAAACAGGTCCAGCCTTTCGCAGCTTTTACCACGGTACGCTCTGTTACCTAGCAACGGTGAGCGTTGACACACAAAGCAGGAAAAGAATGAAGACCGAACTTCTCTCTGCTGTTCTGGGTGTTGTTAACATTTCCGACAAGCTTCAAACGCTGCATCCAATCAGATTTATAGTCCCCCCCCCCGCAGATAAATTAGAATCTGTCCTTAAATTACAGCCAAACTCATTTAATCAGTAACAGATAAAAACCTTTAGCTAAATCAAACATTACCGCCACATATCTGACTCAATAACCATTAAAACAACTATTTTCATTCATTTCAGACGGAACTATTAAATGACTGGATTATATTAAACTGAACTTCCAATTTTCACCACTATTTGGCGCCATTTCCCTTTTTCCTCTGAGCACGGAGCAGCCGGCTTGCTTGGTCACGCAATGAATCCTGGGAAACCCAGGGCTATAGAGGACACAGCGGACCCGTTCTTCAAAATGCGCTAATAGAAGGACGCCTTTATCGGCCGGATAACGAGGAGTCTCTCAATCTGAACTGACCTCGGCGCCGCGCTGTGACGTAATCAGCTAACCAATCTGGCCTCCCATGGATTCGAACAGAGCACACGTCTTTCTGTGTGACGGCCTCAACTACAGATATGATGCAGCGCCGCAGAGCGCCATCTAACAGTGGTAGCCCATTTCCACCCGTTGTTTTAGATAAAACCTTTTTTTGTTTTCTTTAACCGAAGGAACTGAGCGCTCGATATTATATCGGCAGCTGAAAATCATGATATATAGCCAAACAGTTTTTTTCCCCACAGCCCGTCAGCAACTGGTTTGGTGTTTTCTGGAACCAGTCGCACCTTTTTACCATCCAGTCGGAGAACGGGTGATCAGACCAGAGGAGCGGCCTCCAAGGGAAACTGGAAAATGGCTGCTTTACCCCCGACTTACCCACAAATCCTCTGAGGTAATATTGTTTTTTTTTTTTTACTTTTTTGTTTATTAGAGCTCTAAAAACACAGAAGCTCTTAGGAAAAAAAAAAAAAATATTTTAAAACATTATTGATATAAGAAACAAAAAGGAACAGTATGACTCCGCAGCAGACTTACCGCTGACCTTCCTCCTCATCGCTTTCATCCTCTGCCTCATGCATCAGATCTCTGAAGGAGGTCACCCTGGGCTGACTACTGCAGACCAAACACAGTTTGGGTTTAATAAACTGAATAAAGAAATAAACCAAGACTTTATTAAGAGGAAACAACCTGAGGTGTTGAAAATCTTACCTGGGCCCAGTAGATCGAGACACGGAGGAGCCGCCCTCCGGCTGAGGAATCGTGATGATGTCATCATCGTTCCCATCCTCAAAGAAACTGCCGAGTGCCAGCTGAGGAGGAAACGTGGAAACGGGAATGAGACGCAGGAATGCTGCCAGAAAACGTGCAAACAGAGACCAACATCTGATCTGATCGTAAACTTTCACTTCAACCACTTTCAGATCGTCCTTCACTTCCTGCTCTACCGGCGCCGTTTAGAGCGACCAGCGGAAACAACCCAACAACGAACATTAGTGACTGATGACCTCATCCACTACTGCAACAGAATGATCAAAACACATTTTTCTCAGGCGAATGCGAGGGACACCGAGATGCATTCATTAATCTTTTTGACAGAATTAAAATGAAGAAAACAGATAATTTTACCAGTTAATGTCTGAAGACCAACATTAAACATTTAGCTTCTTAGGATCATTTCTATTAATGAGGTGTGAGTTTATTACACCCTAATATTAGCTGCCTGTTGCAGGTCAGAACTGATGTTTCCCCCAGTAGTTTATCTATTTAAGAACAGATCCAGATATATAGTTATCATCTTCATTCTTCAAGATTTGGGAATGTATTGATAACGAAGTCACTGATCTAAAAACAAAAAGTGTAATATTTTAATAAGGCAGGAGCCATGGACGTCTCCTCATCTGCAAACGTGTATGATATAATGATATAATGATGTAACGATAGAATGATGTAATGATGTGGCAGACTGGAGATGTATGATTGATGTATGATTCTGTAACGGTGAATCTTGGCCGCTTCCTGAGAGGTGTATAATGTAATGATGTGATCATGTGGCAGACTTGGTGTATAAAATGCTTCTCTATCTGTTAATCGAGGCAACTTCACCAGATTTGAGCCCGGTTGATAAGCAGCTGCTTTCCGTGACTCTAAGCAACTTCTCTGATCTGAGTAAGATTAGAATTTCTATCCAAATCTGTTGTTGTGTCTCCTGGTTTTTAAATACATATAGATTATGAAGTGTTGTTTAAATAGTTTGTCCTGAGTGATGTCTCTACAGGGAAAAGAACCGGAGAGAGAAAGCTTCAAGGTGTAGATGGAGCTTTCCTTTGACAAAAAACTAAACTTTTAAGCATTTATTTGAATTACAGTTTCAGTGTTTAAATCCTCCTTAGAAAAGATTTTTAAAAAAGAAAAGAAATGTGCTGAATTATTAAAAAAAAATCAAAATCAAATCATGTTTCTTGTTTAAATCCCTTTTTGAGGCCAGTTGTTTTACACCACAGGTCACTGATTAGCGGACCGCGGTCCAGATCTGGACCAAACTGATTTAAAACATTTATAAATTACTGCATGCTGTCTGACGACAGTGTCCAATTTCCTTTGCGCCGCTTCTCCTGTTAATACGGTAAAGCTCAACCTGCTGCTGTGAAGCAGGATTCTCCACCATGAACAGAATCAACAATAAATCTGGATCCAGGCTCA
>NW_015152301.1:15843-20273 GCF_000732505.1 Cyprinodon variegatus
GCTTAGTCTCCGGTTAAACCCAGGTTTAAAGCCTTGCAGGGCAGCCTAAAGCCCACTGCCAACATTAAGACAGAAAAAAGAAAGAAAATAACAAACCACCAATTCAGGGGTTTGAGAAAATATGGGAATCAGGAAATTATCTATAAACCAAACTGGATGATTGTTATTCTCTACTTCAAAAACAATTCAGATTTTAAAATTGAAAAATGTTCTATTTTTAATATTTTTTATTTAAAAAGTGAATGTATAACATGGAGGCATAAACACCTCATTTTATTTCACTGTTACATTCTGTTTAAAGTAACAGATTATAGTTAGAAATGTCTTGATTTTCTTTATTCAGACCCTGCTGATTTGTAATTGGTCCCCCCTGCTTAACACTGTTGGTCATGTGGTTAAATGTCCCATGGTAAATAGAGCTCTACAGGCTGCTGTGAATGCTGACAGTGTTGTTTCTACCTGCTGAGGGAGGGACAGGCCTTTATTCACCTGAACAATGAGTAACTCAGAGCCCAGCTTTAAGGCCAGACCTGAAAGCTGGCCGCCTGTAGCTGAAAGTGAAAGGATAAGATTTACAGCCAGGACTGACAAACCTCTAACATTTCAAGATGGAGTTCCTCTAAGTGTTTAAATCCCACATATTTACTGAAACAATAGAACAGACAAAGCAGCCAGTTAGTTTAATAAGACCTTTGTCTTTTACAGCCAGAGATCAGGAGGCAGAGCTACACCCAAAGTTGAACAATTGTTCTGTTAAGAACTAAATAAATACCAACCACAGCTCTGCTTTCCTGCCCAGAAACTAACATATTTACTCTGGCATGTTGACAGACTTCCTTAAACAGGGAATTCCAATTATTCCATTAGATCAGATTCATTTACTTTAAACATCCTTCTTTCAGATGTTATTATTTATTGGTATATTATAGTAAACAGTTCGTTATATCTAAAAACAATCGTTGATTCTGTTGCCTCCTGAGATTAAAAGCTAACAGCTTTACTTCACTGCGTCAACTATCATTAATCCAGCCTTTCAGCGGGCTAGCTCCGGCTAGCATGGCTCAATGGAACAACTGGACAACCGGCTAAAACTTTAGAAATCACCCCCACATCCAGAAAACTACAGCTGCTCCATGTAGCCGTGGATGTAGCAGCTAATTAGCTGTAGCACACCTGCTCTCTTGGTGAGAGAAAGCAGGCGGCTTTGCATTGCCAAGCGGTGACTTGCACAAATGACTGGAGGCAGATGCTAATGTTAGCCGGTAAGCTACTGATCAGACATCCCACCGTAAAGCCGCGGTCTGCCGGGGACCGACCGCAGGTCGGGTCCAGAAAACTGGAGGAAAACCCCCCAGAAAATCTCTACCTGCAGGTTCCAACCGGCGGACTCCAGGAAAAAGCGGGCCCTCTCCTCCTCTACGCCGGTAACAGCAACGAACTCCCTCACTGACTCCTCCTGACTCGCCATTTTGATTTGCTCCTTCCAGCAGCGGTCCGCTTACCGGAGGAAACAAGAAACACTTGTTGGTTCCGGTCTCATTTCAAAGTAGAAACACTGAGAGAAAAAAATGTAACGGTAAAAGTTTTAAAAATACACAACCAGGAAATTTAAGTATAATATTAAACACATTTACTTTTATCAGAATAAGTCAATTATTTTCACAGATTCTTCCGACTTATGCTCTACTTTCTAAAGTTTGCATTGATAAAACCACCAGAGGTCAGTCTAAGCGCACAAAAAAAACATCCACTAATGTTACCTGTTAAAGAGTTCAAACTAATGATTAATTAAAAATCCAGAATGGAAGAAAACCTTTTTTCTATTTCATCCTTTTACCTTTAAAATATTGTTTTGGGCCAAAGTTTTAAACAGGACAATTTTTTTTAAATCTCCTTCACTGTTACATTTTTATCACTGCTCCTTTTTTTATTTTGTGTTATTCTATTTCAAATGCCTCCCATTACACTGTTGGAAGCCATATGCAATGCAATGTCATTTTAACAGTAAAGTTTGTCTAAGTTTTCATGATTTCATTGTATGTTTCTATAGCCTGACTGATTTTAAACATACCTCAGCCCCTCATCATATTACTCAGAATCACCGGTTGTTCATTTTCTCCCAGAAGCGGACGCTAAAAGGCCCATTATCTGCCCCAAAACCGTTCCAGCAAACAGGAGGCTCTGATTTTAATAAGATAAGCAGATGGTGAGGGTATTCCCACAGGAGTTGCACCTTTGCCCTCCTGATAAGGTGACTGCAGGCAGGGTGGTCACATGTCATAGAGCTGCAAGTGCTAGACAGATTGGGAGCTTCTTAATTGTTTCAGAAGGAGAAAAGGCTAGGTGGGGATTTTTGTGGATTCTGCTGTTGGTTGTTTGATCTTCTGCACTAATTAATCTGCTTTACGTCTGCTCACACAAACAACAGCAAGAAAAAAGAGGCACAGGGAAGCAAGTTAGACAGGTTGGAGCAGCAGGGGTTATGTTTTATTTTCCATTTGTGGGTTTGGTTTCTTTAAGGTTTGAATGAGCAGTTGCAAAGCATAGAAAGAGGCAGACAAAACAATGGAGGGAGAATTGATGCATTTAGGATGAGAAGCCAGAAGCAAAAAAGTCTCACATCTTCTGGTCTGAAACAAACACATTTAGGTTTAAATCTAAGAGGATAAAATGCAGCAGACACAGTTAGGAGTCAAACAAAAGCAACATGACAGGTTGACATCCTTCCTCAGGTGAAGTCCTTCAGGCATGTGAGGCCGGATATTCTTGTATGTTTGCCTTCCAATGAAACCTGAAGCTGCTGTTGTAGGTTAATGTTACTAAAAGCGTCCTGTTACAGAGGCTCAGAGTGAAATTACATGACGTAGAAAAGCCGACTTTGTTTTCTTCACTACATTTAAAACAGGTCATAGAAAGAAGATGAAAAGCTGCGTCACTCTTAGAAACATGAGATCCTGCAGCGAGGAGCACATCTGGCCAACATTTCTATAATAGAACACATCCAATTCTCAGAGAGGAAACTTTAATATGTGGACACCCACTGATGTCTATGTGTGGCTAAAAAAACAAAACTTCATCCCATTAAAATGTCAACTGTATAGATGAAATAAAAACACTTTGATTAGGAAAAGTCCCTTTATGTTGAGGTGCATTAAATATGCAAAGTTTATTTTCTATTTTAACTTTAAAAAAGTGTGAGGCATGTAGGGAAGAAGGTGATCTGGTGGGCTAGAAGCAAAGCTGAGCTTTTATCATAAATACTACATGTTGCTCATTACCCTCTGCACTGATAGCATCCAGACAGGGAAACAAGGCGGTGGCAGCGGCATGCTGTGGGAACACTATTGCGAAGCAGGGTGGGGAAGCTTGAGAATTTACCTTCCAGTAGGACAATAGACCTAAACATAAAACTGGAGCTGTGATAACAGGAACCAAACCATGTGAGAGGGGTGTGGCCTAGTCAAAGTTCAAGCCTAAATCACAGGAAATGTGGCGACACATTAAATTTTCCCAGATGTCTCGTTTCCTTGTGACTAAGCAGTCACTGCAAACAAACCCTGCAAAAACTATAAAGAAATACGTAAATAATAACTTAAATTAAGTGTATTTACCCTAAATTTGAGTAGATAAATAAGATGATTTGCCAATGGAACTAATATGTTTACACTTAAAATAAGATAAATGGATAATATGGCAATGGAAATGAGACAATGCAATGCTTTTTTTAATAATTTTAAATGTAAATTGTCCTTTTCCATTGGCAAAGTGTCTCACTTACCTCCTCAATTAAAAAACAACAAAACTTATTTTAAGAAAAAAGACTATTTTAAGGAAAAAAAGACTAAATCTGGAAACATTTTTTGTTGTTGACATTTTTTATTTTCCATTTTGTGAGAGCATTACAGTACAGTAGTAGATTTTTTTTGTGTGTACAAAATTATAGAAATAATATACAAAGGTAAATAAATAACAACTAAAAACTTTGAACATACTGGGAAAGATAGGTCTACCTGAAAAAGCAAAAAAACAAACAAAAAAAAAAACAAATAAACTCTCTACCAGGCATTTTTGAAGTAAAGTATGAGAGATTCATTAATATATTAATCGTTAGAAACTAGAAAACAGTGTCTAAGGATGTTATATTACACAACATACAGGGTGTGATATAAAATATCACACCCTGTATGCCCAGCTCGACACTCTAGGTCCCTGAGCAAGACCCTAAACCCCACCCTGCTCCCTGGGTGCCCCACAATGGCAGCCTACTGCTCCCCAAGGGGAGGGGTTAAATGCAGAGAGGGAATTTCTCCAATGTGAGATCAATAAAGTTAAATAATTATTATTTTTTCATTATAAAAACAGCCATAAAGTTCAGTTCTGCGCATGTTTGATGCAGAGTCCAGTTCAGGGTTTAAAAGCGTTTTCTTCCT
>NW_015152301.1:21112-23926 GCF_000732505.1 Cyprinodon variegatus
TTATTGTCTGTAATTGCCTGTAATCTATGTAATGGGTTAGCTTCATCTGGATTATAGACAGATATAGCTGGGTATCATCAGCATAACAGTGAAATGAATCCCATGCTGTCTAATATATGACATCATGGGGATGTTCTGCAGGTGTGTTCCAGCTGACACTCTGCCATAATGACCTGATATCTTGTGCATAGACCCTGGAGGACTTCTGGGCTGCTGTATTACTCTGATTGTATGAATGTCATCCCTGACTGCGGTTTACCTCGGTGTATCATGACGGTATGACATTAGTATTTCCCTTTGGGAGAAGTTTTAGAGAATCTGACGGATGCCTTCAAACAAATCCAGTAAAAATCAGCTTAAACAAAGACGCCGCCTCAGGGTCCTGGTCAGTGAGGGTTTTCTTCCTGTCCATCATCAGCCGGACTGAAGCGCTGAACTGACAGTTATCCTGTTCCCAGGATCAACCTCATCTGAAGCTGCAGAAACACGATACGGGGGATCTACAGTGGTTTCCTGTTCCATTAGAAAGAGGGAAGAATGAAGTTCCTCCAGCGCTGCAGCAACGTTCTAAACTAATCCTGGTGTAAACTGAGGAAGTCAATTATTAGATCATTGATCGAAATGAAACGAAAAAACAGTTCTCCATAGAACGCAGTCTGTATCAGTAAAGCTACGGTCAGACGTGTTATTATGGAGCAACTCCACAGAAAATGAAAGGAATCTCAGCTCACTGTATAGATCTAGACCAACCAGATCATTCAGTCAAATTTAAGCTTTCTATCAAAGATAAACCAGCTGATTGCATCCAGTCATTGCAGGATTATCTCCTCCAAGATGAGCAGGTAGAGACAACAAGCAGTCATTTTTAACTTTGCAGTAATCCCTCACATGGAGCATGCACGCAGAGACAGTAGGAAGATACAACTCCCTTTGAACAGGAAGAAACCTCCAGCAGAAGCAGCTCCCTAATGGGAAAGTAACATGAGGAAAAGGAAAACCAAAAAAGTGATTTCTTCTTTTCCCTTTTCCAGCGTTTTATTGTCATTCCACTGTCCCAAGTACAGAGCAATGAAATTCTCTGCATTTAACCCCTCCCCTTGGGGAGCAGTGGGCTGCCATTGTGCAGCTCCCAGGGAGCAGTGGATTCCAGAACCCCTGCATTTCATGTGCAATGCCCTGGATCCACTAGGCCGCCACTCCCTTCTAACTTCTGTCTGCTCTCTGTTTTAATCTATGTAGATTTTTCTTCCTTCAATTCAACTGTTTTTCCATCAGCGATCCAGTTTCCTCCAACCTCATTCACACTTCTTTCCTCCTGTCTTCTTTCTCTTCTTTCTCTCTCCTCTCCTATCAGTCTTACACTATTCTAAAACAGAGACAATAATCAAAATCACTTTCAAACATATTATAACCTCATTTGATTAAATAGTAAAAAATGCATATTTATTTTGGATAATATTTGGAGCTAGACTCAACATACAGCGTAATAAATGAACATCAGATAGGCAGATGTTTCTTCCTCCATCATTTTCAGATCATGCAGATCATGTTGTCCTGCTACTGACTGGGAAATGTTCTTATATCCAAACTGAGTGAAAAGCACACCTATGATCATAAATCACAACCATAAATCAGAAAAACAAACTTAAATATAAATAAAGATAACCAATCAGTTCTAAAACATCTCTGACCGATTATTGATAATAGTGAAAAGATGAGAAAGTCGGCCATCATTAAAATCTGAACAGGGAGGTTTAGAGACATTTAGTCTAGAAGCTTCTTTAGGAAAACACGGATTCAAGGTGTGTAATAGAATCTGGATCCAACTGAAAGGTGAGTCCAGGTGTCAGGCGGCCATGACGCTGCCTAATTTCTGCCTCTGCCAGAGAGCCCACAGCCTCGCTCTCAGTCGCTAAGGTTCCCCTGAGGTTTAATGGGCAGCCCAGATGTACAGACTGTTATTCTGATCCAGCCTCTGATGTCGTACATCATGGGAGAACAGGAAGGAGCTTATTATCTCTCCAGCCTGTTAGTTTTGCATCCATCTTAACAGATGCTTCTCAGCACGTGAACATTTTTCCAAACCGGTTTGGAAACGGAAGGAAGGCCCAGCTCCCTCTGTGGGGCAGCAGACAATCATCTGATAGCGGCAGCCAAACCCGGTCTGCAGAGACTGGATTCTAGCCGCTGACCCAAATATTTACCAGGAGAGCTCAGAATAATGTAGGAGATCATGAAACATGCAGAGACTCACTTTGATTTCAGCAGCTAGTATATTCTATAAACCGATATAGGAGGATTCTCCTGTTATCCCAGCATGGAGTCATAGATCTAGCCGCAGACGTCTCCTTCCTTTCTACTCTGAGGGAAAGATTTACGGCTGGATTCAGCCTTTTGTTGCGTCCTTTCTTTCTCTGCCTTTGTATAAAATGGGATGTATTTTCTCCCTCCACAGCCCAGGGTCATTAAAGGTCAAGCAGTCAACTATCCCTCATTGTAACTCGGAGACACAACAGTAATCAGGTTTTAATGCAGATTTACAGCCAGCAGATTGGCTGAGGATCGATAGATCAAATCCACTGTCTGTTACCTGGAGTCTAAACCTAAACGCAGTAAAATGAAAACGCTGTCATGGTTCTCCCCTTCTGGAACTCTGAGTAAGTTTTTTAGTTTTCAGTTATAATGCTTTGTTGGTCTTTGGTTTATTTTCCATTACATTCAAGCAGTCTTTAGTTCTATTCAGTTTATTTCTATAGCTCCAATTCACATCATGTCATCTCAGGTCACTTTCCAGTTCACCAGATCATCCAGTCA
>NW_015152301.1:26661-27730 GCF_000732505.1 Cyprinodon variegatus
TTTTTTCACTTTTACCCGATGTATTCCAGCATCCAGCTGCCATGCACGTGGGCATTGTCAGTTTCACTATAGCTCTGGTGAATCGGGGGGGGGCTGTTCAGATCCCTTTACTGTCCACACTTGCTCTACATGCACACAGCTTGCCCTGTTTGTGGTAGTACCACATGACATTCCTCTAAATGCCCCCCAGACACCCCAGCCCCCCTGGTTTCCATGGTAACCACAGGCTTGCTTGGATGCAGGAGCTCATCTGGCTGCGTGTTTACATGCGATGTCCTGCCTGCGAGGACCCTGCCCCAGATCTCAGTTGACAGTCAGCCGCCCTCAGCGTCTGCTGTGTCTGTGAGGAATGGGGGGTGGGGTGGGGGGTAGTGGGGACTTTCTTTCTCATTTTAATCCACTCAGAACCTCTGGGTCCATCAGAGATGTTCATGAAAGCCATCTTTGATACTGTGGAACTGTTTGTTCCCAAAGGTTTAGCATCCGACGCTGTGAGAGCCCTCTAACAGCTGCTTTCCAAACTAGGTCGTCTAAAACTAAACGCAGCGGCTGTGAAATGCTGTTTTTCCTCCCAATCCAAGATTCCCTTCCTTCTCCTTTTGCGCGTGGGCTTATATAAGCTGCAGACATGGCTGAGCCTGTGAAAACTAGAGCGAGCTGGAAACAGGCGACAGAGGCCCAGAATGATTAACAGGATTATGCAGATGCATGACTGGTGCTAAAGCCTTACAAATCACTCTCCTCTCAGATCAACTGGTCTGCTAAATAACTAAATCAATGTATCCCTTACAGAAGCTGCAGGATAACCATCTACTAACCAGCTTTCCCTCCAGCAGGAGCAGTTGGAACATAAAGAGGCTCCACAGTTTTAGCAGAACTGAATGAGGGGGGGTCCTTGGATTTTTTGTCAGGCTGGAAGCAGAACATCTGTAGGTCCAGCAGCAAGACTTAGCTCTGAACTCTGGTGATCAGGTGGTCAGCAGCACCACATTCATCACAGACACCCTCACCTGGACTGGAAACACCACCTCACTGGTCCAAAGGGCCCAGAAGCGCTTGGACTTCCTGC
>NW_015152301.1:29138-30998 GCF_000732505.1 Cyprinodon variegatus
AGGACTACACTGGAAAACAGGCCAAGCTCCAACATCTAGAAACAAAGGTGTCGATGGCAGCAGCACAGCTTTTTTTAAATAATTTGAAAATTAAATGTAGAATGAGATAATGTTCTCTTTGTCATCATGCTGCATCCATCGATCTGCGTTTGTGTTTGTAATGTGTAAAATCTTGAAAGGTGTGGAAACATGCCTCATCCAGGTGAAAGGTCACAGCGTCTCAGTCCTGCTGGGTTTACTGCAGACAGCAGGACACGGGCAGCAGCTCTGCTGCAGACGCTCACAGCCAGAGACATTCTGTCTGTTCGCAGAGATAACCAGGACTCAGAGACACAGAGTCCCACATGAAAGGACATCAGAGGCTTTCTGTCCCCGGAGCCCCCCCCCCCCTCGCTCTGTCACTCTGCTGCTGGCTCCGCCCTCTTCTGATTCTCACACAGACAAAACAAGTCCTTGGATCCGCTGACACTCCATGCTGCTGTCTTCTCTTTGCATGTTGTTCTTTCTGTTTTCCCTATCATCCCACTGCTGTCTCCCCACCGTACATATCCTTACGCCCCCCCCCTCCTTTTATCTGTTAGGATTTCACTGCACATTGTGTGACAGCTCCCGTTTTCCCTCCCTGTCATTAATGCAAAAACTGGAAAGCATCAGTAAACCTGTTCTTTTATAAACACCTCGAACATCAAGAGCTTTTGCTGCTTTTTGATCAGCAGCAAACAGCCCCCCCCCCCCTCACTTTGTCTCACTGCTCTCTCCTTCAGAGGCCCCCGTCAGCCCAGAGGAAGTGGTGCTATGCAGCTTCCTGTCCCATGTGGGTTTAATGAATCCCACATCTGTCCAGATCATTCAGGTTCATCTCAAAACAACTAAACACTCAATATCTGCATTAGAGTCAACATTTTCAGGCATTAATCAATTATGGTTTGATTCCCGGCCCGGGGTCTTTCTGCATGGAGTCTGCATGTTCTCCATGAGCATGCGTGGGTTCTCTCCGGGTACTCCAGCTTCCTCCCACAGTCCAAAAACATGAATGTTAGGTTGATTGGCTTCTCTAAATCCTCCTGTTGTTCCTGTGGGTTGTTTGTCTCTGTGTTGCCCTGCGATGGACTGCAGACCTGTCCAGCGTGGACCCCGCCTCTCGCCGTAGAAGCTGGAGAGAAGCACCTGCACCCCTCACCACCCCAGCAGGGATAAATGTGTTACAAAAAATGGATGGATAATAATAAAGATGATCTCTCACACTGGAGAAATTCCCTCTCTGCATTTAACCCCTCCCCTTGGGGAGCAGTGGGCTGCCATTGTGCGGCGCCCAGGGGGCAGTGTGGGGTATGGGTCTTGCTCAGGGACCCAGATTGGAGGCAGCGGGGATCAAACTGACTACTTGCAACCTGCACAGAGCGCTGGTCTAACCACTAGGCCACCACTCCCCTCAATGGGTCCTTAGACCTAAGGTCTGGTTATCGTGTCGCAGATATTTTTGATTTATGCTCAATATTGAAGCGTGGTCTACGCTATGTTATTCCACGCCACAACGCCAGAGGGCCAATCAGGAACTAGATGCGGGTCTAGATACGGCCGAGGCGGTGAGGAAGAGGGGGAAAGTGTGTGCGACAACGGAGGGACATGAGGGCCAAAAAGAGCGGAGATCCAGGTGGAAAAAGGATCCCAGCGTTCTCACTCACCTCGCTCTGCTAGCTGCTCCATCTTTACAGAGACAATTCAACCAGATCATCCATTCAGACTGGTTCACTGGAAAACAGGTCAAGCTCCAGCTTCTAGAAACAAAGGTGTTGATGGCAGCAGCACAGCTGATATTTCTCTCCAGGATGGAGTCACAGCCAAACAGGAACAGACCAG
>NW_015152301.1:34505-35589 GCF_000732505.1 Cyprinodon variegatus
ACTCTGAATTAAAAACACTGATCATTTATTGAACAGGATAGAATCATAAAAACAAAACAAAGGATTATAAGATCTCAGGTTGTATAGATGTAAGAGGATTGGTCATCTGATGCAGAGTGAGGAAACAAAGAGATGAACAATCATCCGGCTGTAAGCCTGGAGTCAACAGAGGTTATAATAATCTGCCTTCATCTCTTCCTCCAGTCTACGTCTCCTAAACACACGTTGGTTCCATCGAAGCTCCTCCATGGATGGAGAGTTTATTTCAGCCGATCTTATCAGTTCAATCAGACATTTTTCCTCAAGTATTAACATGTTTTATCTTTACTTTCTCTTTTATTGCCCCCTCCCTCCCACCCATGGGGGCAAACCAGCAAACAATGCAAAAGAGCTTTGCTCTAATCGTTCCTCTAATCACCCCTTGACCAAAGAATCACCCCGTTTCTGTTCAGCATGAGACAGAAAATTGTAGGTCATGGAGCTGAAGTGTTAGGAAGCAGCGCCGGCAGAGGCACGCACCCTCACATTAAATCTGTGATAAAACGGGAAACTTGATAGAAAAGCTTCCTTTATGTGGATTGAAGAACATCGATTTAGGATTTTTGTTTCTTTATGCCTCAGGGCTCAGACTAAATCTAATCTACTGTCATCTGTCGACCTTTTATACCCAGATGTGTCAAAAGTATTCCTGTTTATTCCTCCAGTGTAAATCCTGCTGTTTATAAACACTTCTATAGAAGTTAGAGGATCAACTTTAGCTTTTTACTTCAGTGAAAGTGTAAAACTACTATTTTTAAAACTACTTAATTTATAGGAGTAACATTAATGCAGGAAAAAACGCCCAATCACTGCGGAGTGGAGGCCTTCAACAGGGGGTCCATGACCCCTAGGGGGTCCACAGAGGTACTGCATGGGGGTCACTAAAGTTTTGGCTGATTAGACTTTTTTTATATTCCCTCCTGCAGTTTTTTCCACTAATTGAAATGTCTTTAAATCCACATTAACATGAATCCAACAGACTGCAGTAAACAGATAAATGGAGGCAGAAGATGTCTTTCAGTCATCAATGCTCACATTCAGAGAC
>NW_015152301.1:39427-40587 GCF_000732505.1 Cyprinodon variegatus
TAATTAGGGGGTCCTCGCTCTGCCTCACCATCAGTTTGGGGTCCTTGGATGATGGGGTCCGATGGACCGTCAATGATCTGTGGGGCAGAGAGGTCAAAGGTGTCCCCAATGCAGCAAAAAACAGCAAGCAGGCAGGAATCGGATCCAGGTAAGGGAAGACAGATCAGACAGGAACAGTTCTGGAATCCAGGAGTCCGCAGGCCGGTCGGGGGTTCCGATCCACACAGGAACAGACAGATCCAGGGTTCCAGGAATCCTCTGAGTGTGAAGGCTGGTTCAGAGCTCCATGAGTCCAGCAGAAAGCTCAGACAGTCACGCTCAGATGGAGACAGGCAGGCTCAGTGGTTGAGGGACAGAGACCAGACATGGTACCAGGAAATCTGCAGAACTTTAAAGTGGTCTCCACCTAAGAGCCAGGACACGATCAGGAGACAAGACAAACACCAAACCCACTGGCCTCCAGGGACGAGAACATGAACCTTGGATTAAACCAACTCAAACTAACATACAAACACAATAGAAACAATAATCTGGCCCAGATAGCTGGGCTGAGCCGAATATAAAGCAACTGATGCAGGTGGATAAGATGAGGGATGAGTAGGAACCAGGCAGAGTTGAGCAGGTGAATGACATCAAGAATTAAGGTCAGCTATCAGGGCACATCAGGACTCTCCAGAAGTATCAGGAGAGAAATTTGGTGATAGAAATGAAAAATGTGAGAACCCATTTCAGTTCTCTCTCAGGATCATTTAAAAAAAGGAAAACTATGTTTTATAAAAACTTTTTTGTCACACAGTGGGACAAATATCTGAACGTTAGGCTTTTAAATCAAAGGAAAATGGACGAGATTGTTGCATCGTCACTTACCAAAGCTGCTGCTGTCATCCAGGGTGCATTGAACCCCGCTGCAAAAACAATATTAAAATCAGAAAAAAAATCTTAAAATCGGTGAATTTACTATTAATTTCAGTTGCTATACAAGATAATTTGCCAATGGAATGATTATTTTAGCCTTGAAATAAGAGAATTAGATATTATGCACTTGAAATAAAAACTGCAATTGTTTTCTTTAATGTAAATTGTCTTATTCTGTTGGCAAAGTGTCTCACTTACCTCCTCAATTCAAGAAAAAAATACACTAAATTTAAGAAAAATTGACT
>NW_015152301.1:42232-43586 GCF_000732505.1 Cyprinodon variegatus
TTTCTGACATTTGGAATTGAAAAATCTTCCTGGATGCATTGGGAAAAAAATCTAAAATTAAGTAAACATTTCTTAAATTAAGAGTATTTACCCTTAATTTGAGTAGGCAAATGAGTTAATTAACCAATGGCATGAGTATTTCTATTACTTAAAATAAGATAATTTGATAACATTCACTTGAAGAAAGACAATGCAACTGTTTTCTTATTTTAAATGTCAATTATCTCGTTCCATTGTCAAAATGCCTCTTTTACCTCCTTAATCCAAGAACAAATAAACTCATTTTAAGAAAAAAATGACTTATCTAGATTCCAATTTCTACCAGTGTAGCTTTTTTTGGGATGACTGAGAATCTTCACCAGCATCTGGTTGAACTATAAACTGCCGTGAAATATAGAAATAAACCTGATTAAATAGATACACGATAGATGAGCATCCAGACAAACGGCGAAGTTAAGAGGAAAATGGAACCTGAATGCAGATTTCTCTGTGATGGAAGGAAGATGGGGAGCCAGAAACAGAAAACATGACAAGAGGAAATAATCCAGGATCTTCTTTCTGCAGCAGATCAACATCTGAGCTAATCTGCCTCCAATTTAAATCCACAAAGACTTTCATTGCTGAGTTGTTCTCCTGGATTCCTTTGCTTCTCATGTCTGTTACGACACAAAGACAGACCTAATGTCAACATTTCCAGCTAAATTCATGGGGTCTATTTTGGGGTTTAGTCTTTTATGATCTGCTGTCATCAGATAAAGCAGTTCACTGACGCGTCCCAACATGCCGAGCCCGCTCCAGACAAACGGATGCGTCCGATAAGAGACGTTCCTGAGGATTGGTGGCTGTCCTGCTGTTTACACTGGAAAAAATCTCAATCTAAGAGTCATTTTTCCATGAAATAAGTGCATCTGTTCTTGAATTGAGGAGGTAATTTAGATGCGTTGCGAACGGAACAAGAAAATTTACATTTAAAATAAGAAAAAACAATTCCACTGTTTTAGATCAAGTCCATTTTATCTAATTATCTTATTTTAAGAATATAAATACTCACTCTATTGGTAAATCAGCTTATTGACTCACTGAAATAAAGGGTAAATACATTTCATATAAAACTTATTTCTATATCGTTTTTTCAGTGCAAGCAGAAGCTGAAACATCATTTCGTCTCCTGTTTTATACACACTGCAAAAACCATCTAGAAATAAGTAAAAGTTTCTGTGAGCTGGTAAATAATAAGATTTCCATATGGAATTAGTGTATTTACAATTAAAAACAGATCATTTTTAATGTCCTGGATGTTTCCCTTAGATATAGAAATATCCAGAGATGGGAAGTAACGAAGTACAAATACTTC
>NW_015152301.1:44732-46109 GCF_000732505.1 Cyprinodon variegatus
ACTGAAGTACGGAAAGTGAGTACTTTTGCCATCTCTGGAAACATCTGTGCAATAGAGAGCAAAGGGACGACTACATAGGAGTTGACTTGGATTATTACAAAAACATTTACAGCATAAAAAGCTCCTATTTAATAACCACTGCCTTGTTTGGTGAAAGCCCAGGTGAGGTGAGGTCAGGTCAGGTCAGGTGAGGTCAGGAGCTCCTCTGAAGCCTCCAGAGTTCCTCCTCAGCCTTCCTGGTCCTCCATAATCCTGCAGGAGCTCCTTCTCTCCTCTCTGCAGACGGGATGCAGGTTTAGAGTGAAACTGTTTACAGAATCTGTTTCCATATTTCATGAGCGATGCGTGCAGAACGGGGCCATAATGGCTCAATTATGGCAGCCGAGCGGCGACCCCTGGGGGCCACGCCGCTCTGGACGCATCAGCGCAGCAATGATGGGGAGATGCTGAAAATCTACTCCCCCACTACTCTACCCCCCCACGTGCTTATTGCAAAAATAAAATGTGAGTTTTGTTCCCTTCGGAATGTTCACCCAGATTAGATCATTTTCCATCTCTCATTTCTAAACCTTTACTTTCCAGTTCTGTTGCTCCGTTAGATAAAGAGGGAAGCATCCAGTCAGGTCTGAAGCAGCTCACGTTAATAATGCACCATGTTTGCCCCTCATGCACGCGAAAAAATTTGAATCCAGTCTTCAAAAATCCTCGGCTCGCTCCAGCGACCTAGTTTGCAGCTCTCGCCTCAGAGAGTTGGTGCCTTTTGAAGATGCAGTGAGCAGCTCAGCACGACAGGCGCATTACTGAGCCGCAGGAGGAGAAAGAGCTCAATTAGCAAACGCTGAGGGGACAGCAATGTGCTCCACTCACCTAAACACATCACCTTTATATTAGTTCTGTGATGCACACAGTCATTTACTAACATGAACATTTACTTCCTAAACTAAAGGGAAGCTGCAGAGAATCACAGATTTACCTATTTTCTCTGTCTCAGTTTTCTGCTCAGTTCTTCCATTTAAAGTCAGAAAAGAGCCGAAGATCAGTTTATAATCCAGTTTTTAACTGTTTATCAGGTGAGGAAGAGTTTCCCACAGATCAGGTGAAACTTAGATGTTCTCTGATGATCTTTTCAGGGATGCTTTCCTTCTACCAGCCCCTCCATCCGTCTCCTGCTCTGGGAAACAATCAATATCTAGATAAGTCATTTATTTTTTTAAATAAATGCATTTGTTGTTGGACTGAGGAGGTAAAAGAGACATTTTGACAATAGAACAAAACACTTTACATTTAGAATAAGAGAACACAGTTGCATTGTCTTATCTCAAGTGCATATTATCTAATTATCTTATTAATACTCTTTCCATCTGCCAATCATCTTAT
>NW_015152301.1:47069-48311 GCF_000732505.1 Cyprinodon variegatus
CTCTCCCTTTTATCTTTAACTAAACAGATTTAGTCTCATTTTAAGATGGAACTTTCCTTCTCCTGAGTGAAGTCACCTCTTTGACGAGTCTCTATTTGGGCTGCAGCTTCATGTCATGCAAACTGTGGATGAATCACATCTAATCTGTGAGAAAACGCTGCAGTAACTAAAACTGTCCAGGAATCTGGGTCATGAAGCAGCAAATGTTCATGCTGTTGCAGCAGCTCGTCATGCTTATTTCTTATCCCTGAGACCCTTTATTATCATCGGATGCTGCTTCATTCTGCAGGAAAGCTTAGCTGAACAGAACAGATCCATAGGAGCATAAATAATATTTGGTATTTGGGTTCCTGTTGTTTTATGTGTTCCTCTTCTTGCTCAGTGGAACTGAAGCCTTTCGCTCTTATTGCTGAACAGATGTGCGTTTGTGCAGAGGTGTGCACAGATGTGTGAACATGTTTGCAGCTTCATTAGTGCTGCACTCATCGCCTCACTGAGCACTCATCATGCATTTCTGGGGCTTTTTTCTATGATCCAATCTGTTTGCATGACGTCTGGAGATCCTCTTTATTGTCCGTCTTTGTTTGAGCTCATAAATTCACCAAACAGGATAAAATTCCTTCCTGCATCCTGACCAGTGGTTTGGTGTTAAAGCAACAGTTTAGGGTCAGGGTAGCAGTCAGGGTAACCATAGTTGGAGAGAACTTTTCATTTTTGGGTCCCGACTTGAAGGTTGCAGTTTTCCTTTTTTCTCTAATAAGGTTTTTGATGCCAACTGTTGGCAATAACAGGTAAGATATTGACTGCTCAGCACTGCTCCTCTACTGAGCAACAAGCCTTAGCAGTCCACTGAACAGCGTCTGCATTCGCTGCCACACACGCAGACGAACTGGTTTCTGAGTATAAATCAGGCTTTAGATTTAGACAAAGAGGGAGCATACGAACCAAATTATGTTTCGTTCAGCTCTCATGACATTTCCATTGCTTAAAGTGCAGCAGTGATCAGATGTAAACAGTGTGGGAGAAAAAAACATGGTGGGAAAAAACACATTGATATGGTGAGTTTGATGTAGAGTCTGTGATTTAGAGTTTATCCATCAGTTCATCAGTGTGATGGCGGTGGGGAAGAAGCTGCTGCAGAACCTGCTGATCCTGCACTGAATGCTGGGAAGCCTCTTCCCAGAGGGCAGCAGGGAGAACAGTCCATGGTGGGGGGGTGAGGGGTCATTGATGATGTCACGG
>NW_015152301.1:54641-55372 GCF_000732505.1 Cyprinodon variegatus
ATGTTTATTAGATCCCAAACGTATCACTACAAAAGGACTTATTTCTTGTGTTTACAAAATAGTTTTTGACTATTCACCAGCATATGACAAGTACTCAAAAAAATCAAAATGGGAATTGGACTTAAACTGCAACTATGATGACAAAAGCTGGTGCAGATTAGTAAACCCATCTTAAACAACACTAATATCAACTAAACAGGCAAAATCATTGTAATATTTTTCACCGCATATATTATAACCGTAGGTTGAATACGCCGGTATCATGATAAACGCCAGAGGACGTCTGTAGGGGATCTTCTTCATGTGTTGGAATTGTGTTCACCTGTAAACCTACTGGAACAATGTAACCCTGATAACATCAGCAGTTTGTGGGTTTTCTTTAGATCCTGACCTCAGGATATGGACACTTGGAGATGTTATTTCCTTGAAATTAAATCCTTACAAGAAATACTTTGTTTCGTTAGAATTATCTGCAGAGAAAAAAATGTATAATTAAAAACTGGAAATCTATGGAGCCTCCAAACAAGAAACATTGGATCAACCAACTGCTGTCATTCTGCACTCCTGAAATAATCTCCATTGGGTCTGTGGGACATCGGCTACATTTGAGCAGATATGGACTCCCTTCTTGGACAATTTATCCCGATTAGACCTGAGAGACGGATCAACATTGATCTTCACTGTGTTTCAATTATTCCAATATTTTCTGACCTTTAAAAAATATGGTTAAA
>NW_015152301.1:56450-61239 GCF_000732505.1 Cyprinodon variegatus
AGCAACTGCCTAGTATTGTCTAATGGTAAATTTAAGCCTTTTGTCCAGTCAGTTTAATCCTTTGATGTAGCCCGACTAACACAGAAATAGCAGATCTATTAGAGTTGGAGGTTTCGGTGGTTTTTCCCCTCAGACAGGAAGTTAGGTAGAATCCATCCTCTCTGGCTGATAGCGTTCCTTGGCAGCAGCAGGTAAACTCTATGGCTCCACTGATCGCTGCTGGCCAAGATCGTCGCTGTTGCTGCAGACGGGCAGCAGGTGTCATTAACATGTGAAGATGCTCTCTGTAAAGAGAGACAGAATGAAATGTGCTCCTTCTCCTCATGCTGGCGGCTGCACCATGAAAGAGAATCAGAGATCTGGTCTGTGGAGGATCCAGAAGCAGCCTGGGGGACTTTCTGCTTGGTGTGTTCAGGGGGGGTCTGTTGTCATGTCAAAGTCCAACAGATCTGTTTACAAAGTGCTTGGCTGAGTCTGAGGCCTTCAGGTCAGCCGGCTTCTGGCAGGACATGCTGTGACTAGCATGAATCATTGAAACGCCACAGGGGAAGGAAACAAATCAAAGATGTGGCCAGAACCAACGTCTGAATGAGAAAAACAGTCCATGAATCTGAGGATAATGACAACAGAAAGTAGTCCTGATGAGGAGAACCTTTAAAAACCTACTGCATTCACATCACTGCTCATTATTACATGTCTAAGTGTTAGCAGGATAAATCAGCTTCTTGGTTTAGCACAAAATCTGTAGCACCAGATTGTATATATAGCGACTGAAGCGCTAAGTTGGTAACACTGCTCTTTGCATGGTTTTATGGGGCCCCCAGGAACTCTGGGCCCTAGGCAGCTGCCTAGTATTGCCTGTTGGTAAATCCGCCCCCAGATTCAGGATCACATCAGATGAACTGAACGTTTCCTCTAAAGATTCTGAATTTCAGGGATCAGGTTAGCATCTTCATCTTTCCAGTGACTGAAGAACCTTTTTTCAGTCAGCTGGAAACTTCTGTTTGAATGAGAAACTTTTTTTCTTCCCTCCTTGATGTCTATTAAAAAGTGTTTTTGATTTTAGTTATTTTGGGGGTTTTCTCTATGAAGGCTATCGGTTCCTACAAACTGATCTTCAGGGAGAGGAACACAAGCCTCCACTGATACTGAAACATGGTGGAGGTAGTGTGATGGTCTGGGGTGGATGGAGAATAACCTCCAGTTTGTTTGAGATCATTTAGGGTTTGGAGGAAGGAGATTAGTTTAAACAGTAATTCAACCCCAGACTGGTTTCTCAGCCTGAATTTACTAATAAAATCAGGCTGGGATTGTGATTGAACTGGTTTGCATCCAGTGAGCTACAGCTGTAGAGAGACGCTGAGCTCAGTTAAACTCTTCTAATGTGCAACGAATAAGATTCATCCTGAAACGACGACGATTCTGGATGAAGAAGAAAGGTTGATGCGCTTGAAGAGCTAACGGAAGTAAATCAGTGCCTCTGCAAAAACACGCTAAGCTAACACAGACAGCCTAGTTTGGTTTTCCCATGGGACACCCCCCCCCCCACACACACACACACACACACACACACAGTCAGAGCGATCCCATCTGCCCTGACGCTTTAATCAGCTTATCACCCTCTGCTCCGTGGCCATCCAGGCCCTGACATACTTATGCTGTGGACATCCCACTGGAACCAAGTGATACCCCCCCCCCAGCAGCTGGACTCATCGTCTCCAAACGCAGCAGAGCAGTGAAGACCTCTCCACTTAGAAAGCAGACATGACAGTCAGCGGCGGCTCATGGCGGCTGTGAGGCAGCGTGCCAGAGTCCAGCTGATCCCTCCCTAGATATTGACATATGGCGGCTCTGTGCTGCTGGGAACAGGAGAGCATCACGCTGCACGCCTTCCTCCTGCAGACTGGAGGGTCCTGAACTGTTTGGATCAGACGGTCATGCACTGCAACACATTGAAGTCAATTTTCCTTAAGTGCTTTTTTTCTTGAATTGAACCAGTAAGTGAGACACTTTACATCTAGAATAAGAAGTCTCTTATTTCAGGTTCATAAGATCTGATTATCTTATTTTAAGGCTAATATAATCATTCCATTGGCCGATCATCTTATTTACAAACTCAAATTAAGAGTAAATACAGTTTTTACTCATGATAAGATGTTTGCTACACTGGGCAGAGCATACACTGTTGGAGCTGGAAGTGACCCGGGTCTATATATGATCTGCATCAGCCTCATTTCCCTCACTGCACAGCAGAGAACCAATTAGGATGAAGAAGATTGAAAGTTTCTCTGACTCTACTGGAAAAGTTTGGTCTAAATTAGCGTTAGGTTGCAGGTTTTAAACAACAGCCCAACAACAGTTTCAGTTTCTATTTGCATGTTTTCTAAACTAAAACCAGGCTTTGTTGGGCTGCTGGATAAAACCTGGAACTAAACGCTATTTCTGACATTTTGAAATGAAAAATCTTCCTGGATGGAAGAGAAACGTCTTCAAACTTGGAAACAAAGTCCAGAGGATTGATTTTAATTTTCTTTTTTTGGAACTTCTCCAAATACATTTTGGTCGGTTTGTTTCCAAGTGTAGAGACTTTTAAAATATGCCTTTAGTTTATAGAGCTACGCACTTAGAGCAGGAATTAGATCCAAATTATAAAAAAAAAATATATATATATATAAACATTTTGCACTGAAGATAAAAAAAATATTTCTCGTCTTTCAATCTGCTCTATCCAGAACTCCACAAGAGGAAAAGTTTCGCCTGCTTTAGTATCGTAAAAAAATCTTGTTTAAGGAGCCTTTGGCTTTCTGATTATTAATCAGATAAATAATGACAGATTAATTAATTAGCTAAATAATTCTTAGTTTCAGTCCTAGCAGGAAGTGGAGGAGGAAAAGCCTCTTTCCTGGTGGGGATCCATGGCGTCGGACTCAGAGGAGCTGATCTTAGCGCTCTGGAGCTCCTGTTATGCTGATCTAGTTGCAGCTTTTCTTAGTTTGCAGTTTTTTTTTCTGGGTCTCTCCTGATGCGACGTTAATATCGGATATTAGTCTGATATTACCCAAAAAATAATAATATTGGATTTTATCGTCCAGCATCTAAACTCTCTGGTATTTTCATGCTAATGGAACTCCTTCTGTTAAAACTTTCTGTGACTTTATGGTTAATTTTACATCAATCAATGGTTTTCATATCTTCTGTTTTAATAATTTTACTTTATATTTAGCCTTTTCTAACATTACACAGCATAAAATAAATAATAAATTCATATTAACATCCCATTGGGCTCTGTATCGTCTGGGTGATCAGATAGAATGGCCTAGTCAAAGCCCAGATCTCCACAGGTGCGGCTGTAAAGTGTGGCAGCATCAGAACGGTGAAGGACCTTCTGGAAGACGCCGGCCGTTGGCCCCCCCCCCATGAACAGTGACACAGAGCAGAAAGGAAGAGGAGGCGGCGGTTCTTATGCAAACATCTTTATTAATGACGCCTCAGTAAAGCATCTCTCATCTTTGGGCATCCAGCGCCGGATTAGAAAAGCAGAGCCTGCAGCCGTCTGCAGCTCTGGGATCTGATTGCGTTGAACGCTGCAGCTTCCTGTGTGAGGAAGAGGAAGCTAGAAAACGCCTCCTGACCTCTGTGGACTCGTCCTTTAGTAAAAAATACTTCTCCATATAAATATTGGTCCGTTTGTTTCACGCTCTTCCTGAGTCGCTCTCCTCCATTCGCTCCGTCAGCCATCTACGCTTCATGTGACCATCATCATCATGTGACCTCCTTCTTCCGGAGGCGGTGAACCGATTTCCTGGCAGCGTCGGAGGAACCAGTTTCCATGGAACAGAATCCTGCTGAATGAACTGGACCAGTTTGTTCTGTTTAAGACACGCTAGCATGCTAACAGAAACATCTAGAAAACGTTTGTGGAAGCTTTATTTGCAGTTTCACAGTATGAACGGCTCCGCCCACATGGTCGCCGTGCGGCGCTTCTGAGGCCCAAACTCGCACCCATGCGCGCCCTCAGTACCGTTAGCATGGAGCCTTCCTCCGCCTTCATCATCACCGGCAGTAAAAACCGCGTCTTATTGCTGTAGAATACCTAGAAGGTCACTAGAGATGCACTTTTAGAACAGAAACTAAGACCTCTGATGATTGACGTCCATAAAAGTCAGTTGCCATGGCAACCAGAAGACAGAGGGTCTCAGTGAGGCAGCAGAACGGCAGCATCATGGCGCTATACGTTGGAGACGCCGCCCTGGGCCTCCCTCGCCTGCCGGATGCCGTACAGCCATTTGATGACCCGTGCGTTCCTCTCGATGACGGAGATCCCGTAGGGGACTCGCTCGTTCATCCTGAGGGGGCCGTCCTCCTCCTCATCCTCATCCCCGCCGTACTCCCTTGCCCGCTCGTCGTCCCCGCACTCGGAGCTGGGCGTGCTGACGCTCCGGAGCTTGGAGACGGACACGATGTCGGAGTTGGCCCTGGTGAAGCGCTCCACGCCGCCCAGCCCCTCCACCTCCTCGGGGTCCAGCCCGCAGTAGTTGAAGAAGCGCTCCAGGTCGGCGGTGGCGCGCGAGTAGCGGTCGCTGAGGTCGGACTTGGAGCGGTGGAGGGACGGGTGTTTGCGGGCGGAGCCCTTGGAGCTGGCGTTGGAGATGCGTGTAAAGGCGGGGGAGGCGGGAGGGATGAAGCCCGCCCGGAACAGCATGGGGCTGGGGGGCAGGGTTTGGGAGGAGGTGCTAACCTTGGAGGGGAGCTGGTTGTGTGACTGAGGAGGCGGTGGGGGTGGCGGGAG
>NW_015152301.1:61534-65115 GCF_000732505.1 Cyprinodon variegatus
GACCTGCCCCTGGGGGGTTTGTCTGGGCCGGAGGCGGGGCTGAAGGGCGACCCTGAGCGGCTTCTTCACCTCGGCCTGCGGCCGGACGTCCACCCTGCGGACCGTCACCGAGTTGGGGGCCCCGGTCGGGAGCGCCAGCCCCCGCGCCGGGACAGGGGGGGGCCGACGGCAGAGTCCTGCTGCAGGGGCGGGGGCGCTGAGCAGAGAGGAGGTGCAGGAGGAGGGGGAGGAGGAGGTGGCGTGGCGGAGTTTCTCTGCTGACAGGCTGCTGCAGAGACTCTTCCCCCCCGATGACGGCGAGGATGAGGAGGATGACTGACCTTCATCACAGACGTCACTGATCAGGTTGTTCAGAATGTCCAGGTTAAAAGGCCTCCGCTCCCCCGGCCCCTCCAGCCCGCCACTTTTCTCCAGGTGGCCCGGGCCCCGGGGCAGAACCTTCCGGGTCGCCGGGGGACCAACGTGGCCCTGGGGCATCATCGCCGTGGGAACCAGGGGTTTACGGATGAGCGGCGCCTGGATGGGCGCCTGGCGGGTCAGCGCCACCTGCTGGCTCTTCACGTACTTGGCCTTATCGGCCTCCAGCCGCTCCACGGCGCTCAGCTTACGGGCCCCCGGCTCAGGCGGGGGGCGGAAGTAGTTTGGCCCCTTAGTGAGGATCCTGAAGGGTCTGACGGAGGTGAAGGCGACGCCGGCCAGGCGGCCGTCCGAGGGCCTCAGCGTCTCCACCGGCATTCTGCAGGACCTGAACCAGAACCAGAACCAGAACCAGCTGTCAGTCCCAGAGGGAGGAATACAGAACCCCCCCACCCGGCCCCCCCATATCAGAGAGAACTTCCTCACCAGTAGCTGCTCTGCTCCTCTTCCTCCTCTCTTCTTCTTCTCTTCTCTCAGGGAAACTGACTTGTTGGACCGGGGCGGTTCAGGTCAAACATCAGAACCGTCCGTCCGCTCGGCTGTGATCTGTTTGGGCTGAAGGTCCGAAGCAGCTGACAGTGAAGCGGGTCTCAGATCAGCTGCTGGTGGTACCGGCCCCCTGTTCTCCGTCCCGCTGTGATCCGAAGCTTAAAGCCGGGCCTCTTAATCCTGGAGGGTCAGAAAGCAGAAGTCCGGGTCAGAACCAGAGCAGTCGTCCCGCTCCGTTCGCCGCTCAGTAACCCAAACAGTTCAGACGGCGGCATCCAGACGCCTCAGATCAGCGCTGAAAGCGAGCGGCTGAGCTCTACTGAAGACAAGCACAGGGGGGGGGGGTTTAAGAGTACAGCTGGCTCCTCCTAGCCGGCCAATCACGCTGCAGGCCAGGAGGCGGGATCTGGATCACATTGGTCCATCTGCAGAGGCAGTCTAACCAATGAGACCCCTCCCCCCACCCAGAGCCTCATTCAAATGAAAATTTCACTGAAAGGGAGAAAGGGGGGAGGGGGGGGGGTAACGGACCAGACAGATGCAATTTTTTACAGCGACTTGCATCAAGCAGACAGCACGGCAAAGACCCCCCCCCCACTTTGTTCTCAGAGCAGGAGCCACAGATCGTCTTAGAAACCATGAATAAACTGATCATGATCCCAGAAACAGCAGAAAAGTTTAAAGTTTGGAAGAAAAAAAAACCCTGAAAACCCCCCCCTTTATTATTTACAACATCACCTCTTGGGTTACATCACCCCCCCCCCGTCCTCCACCTGTAACTCATCTACCCTCATATATCAGAGCTTCACAGCCGCCTTGTTTAGAGGAGAACATCTGAACATGAGAGCAGAGACGACTGTAGGCGGCCATATTTAGCAGGGTAGGAGAATTCAGCTGCTCTTCCTGAAAGCTGCACATAGATGGAGAGTCTGAGTACCATCACTGCCCTCCGTCATGGTGGGGGGGTCACTGGCTGTAAGCTAATGTCTACAACTGATTCTAACACCATCACTTCCATCAGACATTATACCAAAAAATCCTAACATTACAGTTTCTACTTCCCCAGTTTATAAACCATTTCCCACTGGATGGAAAACCTGGAGAAGCTCAGATTTTAAGAATCCAAACTCACATCACGGTGCGGTATCGGCTGTTGATCAAGTCCCAGTGCTGTATCTGGTGTTTGTCACAACGCGCTATTATCCAAGTCATCTTGAAAATTATTTAAATTTTTTACTAACGCTAAATTCATGAAATCACCACAAACATATTAATTTTAGATATAAATAATAATCCATTGATTATTCCTGACTCACTGGACTTTTCCTTTAAAGCTGGGAACAAACGTTAAAATCACTCCGGCTCTGACCGCACGCTGTGGGAACACCACAGCCAATGAAAGTATCCAGAGGTCAAAGGTCTGACTCAAAGCTCACAGGTGTTGCTTTCTTTTTTCTTAATGTTAATCTAATCCTGAGGACATGAATCAGTTTAAAGTGGCCTGCAGACGAGCTTTAATCCAATAATCCACTCATTAGTCAGACACTTTGTTCTCCTAACTAGGTTCTGTATGCATGAAGAGAAGCAGAGCAACACTTATCATCAACCTGCTAAATGCCCCCCCCCTCCAATAGATGAGGTCTAAGTATGGAAATGAGGAGCTATGTTCATGCAAATCCTTCCAGGCTGGAGAGCCGCTGCAGCTCATTTGTTTTATCATGAAAACCGTTGGCTAACGTGTTAGCGAGCGGCCAGTAACGCCGCCGGCCGCACGGATCGATGAACCACATCCGACACAATCAGCCACAGGCTGTTTTTTCCTGCAGCTGATGTCTCCGATGGGGTCAGACCGCAGCCCAGACGCAGGAATTCGGTCTCCTTTCCACAACGGAAACTTTGCTTGCTCTCCTTTTTCACGAGGAGGTCGCTGCTTTCCAACCACGGTTCTGCTTCAGAGCAGATCTGCTCATGCTGAGGCGGGCGGCGGGTCACAGAGGGATTTTAGAGCCGCTGGTTTTTAGGTTAGTGAACAAACAGACGGCAGGGAGACGGATTCAGACCCAAACATGAGAGGAGGAGGAGGAGGAGGCCTTATATCTTCATTTTTTCCCTCCCCTTCACATTTCTATAGTAGTTTAACTTGGTGGGGGGGGGGGTCTAAATGGTGAAGGACAGGCTGGCCACGGCGAGTTCATGTGTGTGCGTGTTCTGTGACGCCAGCTCGTATCTCTGCGGCCTTGGTCCCAGCAGACACTGAACCCCCCCAGCATCAAAAACAAGGCAAACTCCGCCTCAAAGCCTCGACAGAAAGCTCCTCTAATCAGGCCTGGATTCAGCTGCAGGAAGTCTGGACCAGTTTGATTAGAGGAGCCTGATAAGAAGAGAAAGAGACGGAATCTGCTCTGGATGAAAGCTACTGACAGCTGGTGGTACGGCGTTCTGTCAGACCAGCATACCCCGTCAGACCAGCATACCCCGTCAGACCAGCATACCCCGTCAGACCAGCGTACCCCGTCAGACCAGCGTACCCCGTCAGACCAGCATACCCCGTCAGACCAGCATACCCCGTCAGACCAGCACACCCCGTCAGACCAGCACACCCCATCAGACCAGCACACCCCATCAGACCAGCATACCCCATCAGACCAGCATACCCCATCAGACCAGCATACCCC
>NW_015152301.1:66232-67998 GCF_000732505.1 Cyprinodon variegatus
ACCCCGTCAGACCAGCGTACCCCGTCAGACCAGCGTACCCCGTCAGACCAGCGTACCCCGTCAGACCGGCGTACCCCGTCAGACCAGCGTACCCCGTCAGACCAGCGTACCCCGTCAGACCAGCGTACCCCGACAGACCAGCATACCCCGACAGACCAGCATACCCCGACAGACCAGCGTACCCCGTCAGACCAGCGTACCCCGACAGACCAGCGTACCCCATCAGACCAGCACACCCCGTCAGACCAGCATACCCCGTCAGACCAGCATACCCCGTCAGACCAGCATACCCCGTCAGACCAGCGTACCCCGACAGACCAGCATACCCCGTCAGACCAGCATACCCCGTCAGACCAGTGTACCCCGTCAGACCAGCATACCCCGCCGTCAGACCAGCATACCCCGTCAGACCAGCATACTTATAGTCAATACCTGTTTATCCCTTAAATTTTGTATGAAACACAGACTTTAAACTACCTCAATGGGGGTGTATCCCTTTAGTCACATACAAAAAACTATTTCATTACTTTTTGGTGTGTTTTGAAGCGTATGGCGATCTGATCTTAAATATGTTTTTTTTGTACATGACTCATACAAAACTGAAGGGATAAACGCAAATGTGACGTGTTGCGTATCGACTATGGGTATGCTGGTCTGACGGGGTATGCTGGTCTGATGGGGTATGCTGGTCTGACGGGGTATGCTGGTCTGATGGGGTATGCTGGTCTGACGGGGTATGCTGGTCTGATGGGGTATGCTGGTCTGACGCGGTATGCTGGTCTGATGGGGTATGCTGGTCTGACGCGGTATGTTGGTGTGACGCGGTATGCTGAGCTGACAGAACAGCTAGCTGAGGTTTCTGAGGGGTTTCCCCTGACAGAGGAAGCAGCAAACATGCAGGTTTGTTTATTTTCTGCAGGACGGTTTTCTGCTGAACTTGCCTCGTCTATTTTTGGCTCCTTGCCTTTTTCTAGTGAAGCTTCCAAACAAAGAGGTGGAAATGTTGATGAAGAAAGGCTGAGGAGGAGCAAGAACTTTACAGAAAAATGTCAGGAGATCAGAAATATGGAACAAAAACACAGAATGAAGTAATGAAGTCAGCTCTGCCTGTTAGAGAAAGGAGTCTTCCTCTAGATCTGTGAGGTCAAAGGTCAGAGGTCCATCCACGGTCTAACTTCCGAGTGTCTCTAAATGTCTCCAGTCAGAGAATCCCTGACCCGCTGACCTTCGGCTGATAAACATGGAGGATTTTTTTCTCCTCCTGTGGTGAGCCGTCAGTTTTTAAATTATTATTATTTTTATTTCATTTAAATCTCCTGTTTAAAGCCAGCTTACTGGTTAGCATGGTTAGCAGTGGCTTCTCCTTCCCCATAGAATGGAGACCCTGACTGGCTAACGGCTGAGCAGGACGGCGCTGCGTCCTTTCAGCCATCGCTCTCTATCAGTCGAATCATTCATGACTGAATTATTATTAATAGGAGAACCTGATCTCTCTCTCAAATACCACAAACACTGAATCTAACGGCTTTAGCAGCCTGTTGCCTGCAGGACCTGAGAAACATCAGACTTTCAGTTTGCAGCAGGCTGGGCAATTAGTTGCATCTGCAATATAATCTCATTTTAGGAAAATGCTATTTTCAAATCATCAAACTACATTTAACAAGTAAGACACTTAAATTTCCCTCCTCAGCCCTTTAGGGAGTGGTAATACTGTTAAAGTGGGAATGCTGTCCCACAGAAGGGAACAGAGAGTCAGCAGCTAGAAC
>NW_015152301.1:70019-71357 GCF_000732505.1 Cyprinodon variegatus
TCTAACGTGCAGAAGAACGAGCTAACTAGCAGCTGCACCTGGATGGAGATGATCAACCATCAGTAGCTTCTAACGTGCAGAAGAACGAGCTAACTAGCAGCTGCACCTGGATGGAGATGATCAACCATCAGTAGCTTCTAACCTGCAGAAGAATGAGCTAACTAGCAGCTGCACCTGGATGGAGATGATCAACCATCAGTAGCTTCTAACGCGCAGAAGAACGAGCTAACTAGCAGCTGCACCTGGATGGAGATGATCAACCATCAGTAGCTTCTAACGTGCAGAAGAACGAGCTAACTAGCAGCTGCACCTGGACGGAGATGCTAGTTAGGTCAGAAGAACGAGCTAACTAGCAGCTGCACCTGGACGGAGATGCTAGTTAGGTCAGAAGAACGAGCTAACTAGCAGCTGCAGCGAAACCAAAGAGGATTTCACCTGAAGCGGTGAGCAATGGCTCCACATCCCCAGATGAGCAGATGAGCCCCGCCCCCTCCCAGTATCTGGGTCCGGCTCATGGTCCCTCAGGGACTTCCTGGCCTTCACTTTTTAAAGCAATAAAAAAGCGGAACCCAGGAGTTCAAAGGTCATCATTTAGTGGCTAATCTAGGGTGGGCTGTGAGCGTCTAATGAAGACAGACAGCCCAGCGCCACACCTCATTGCCTTGGCCTCCACACTCAGCTGAGAGCCGGTTTCCTGGCTGGATGGAGAGAAAAAAAGAAAGAAAACAATAAAGGGCCGACATGCATAACTAACAGAGTTATATAACTCAGACATTAACTGGAATAACAACCACTGAACCATGAGGCAGTTATCATAGCAGCCCCCCCCCATCACAGTCTGACTGATGAAGATCTGCAAAAGCTGTGAAGCTGGTGAAGAAGAAGGAAAGTAGGATAATAAAACCACAGAAGAAGAGAGATAAGAGGCCCATGTTTAACCCTTTATGGGGCAAGTCCCTTGCATAATGGATCCCACCCCCCCAGTCCCTCAGTGAGGTCTAGAAGCACAAGCTCTATACCCAGCCATTCAGCATAGGTCCTGCTACATGGATGTAAATCTGATTTTGGCATTTGACCAATTAGATGATCCCTTAAATGATAGATTACCTACTGGAAATTAAGCTGAAAAGAAAAGTTAACAAGATATAAAGGTCAAAATCTAATTAAAGTAAAAAGTTAATAAAGCTAGTTAACAGTTATATTTAGGTTTATAAACTAAAAGCTGGCAGTGCCAGTATCAGCATTAATGCCTCTAAGGTGATGTTGGATCAAAGGAAATGTGTTTCTTTCATTCTCAGACTGGGGAAAGTTTGCGTTTCTTGTTATTACATTAACATT
>NW_015152301.1:72813-74658 GCF_000732505.1 Cyprinodon variegatus
TATAAAGGGTTAACCAACATTATCTGCAGTTCAGAGAGAGAGAGGAATCTTCATCAGATAACAGGAAGGCCCAACATGTCCCTGCAACGTCTGCTTGTTTTAGGGCTACAAGTCAGACTATCAGGAAAACGTCACAGTTTGAAAAAGATCCAGAGTCTTTCACCAGACCTGGTTATATTCACGTCCCAATCCACCTCCTTATCAGGAAACACGCTGGATTAGATAATGTTGGCCATAAGAACCTCATCTGTACTTTCAGCATAACTTTGTTTTAATAATTGTTTTTTCTAAGAGTTGGTGGAAAGTTCCTCTGAATCCTCAGATCAATTTATTTAGAGATGCAGTTTGATCCTCCTAATGTAAACTTTAACCACAGCATACTTTAACTGCTGTAGAGCCAAAAAATAAGCTTCAGACTTGCTTAAAATATGTATAAAAACAAAAACATTCAAAGTTTGATGTGTTTGATCCAAACAGCTGCAGAAATATTCAAATACCTGAAACTTATCAAAGCCTCAATGATCTGAGCTAATATCCTACTGATGCAAACATGGAATTCAGCTGAGCTGCTCCAGCATTAAAGATGTCTGCTGATTGGTCCCTGACTGATCCCAGAACAGCGTAACGTTAGAGAGGGAATGAGTAGATGGAGGGAAGTCCTGTCAGCTGGAGCTGATCTGCACACGCTAAACAGAAAGGTCTAAAAACAGAAAGCTAAACACGCTGGAAGCCTGAAGGCAAACCCAGAGATGATGAACATTCCAGAGAGCAGAGCTCATAGTTCAGTCCTGACTCCGAACCACAGAGAGGGAGAGCGTGGTCACCAGGACTCCAGCACAGGATCCATCAACGCAACGCATTACTCACACACACACACACACTCACACACACACACACACACACACACACACACACACACACACACACACACAGGATCTTAACCCGTTATAAGCCGCCGTAGTTTGAGTCTGGACTCTGACTCCTGCAGTGATACATTCTCTGATCTTCCATGAAAACTTTCCCTTTCCTGCTGGAGATGAAACGTCCCGGAGCCGTGAATCCCCCCCCCTCACCCCATCACAGCGCAGAAACCCAGCAGTCCCGAGGCAAACCTTAGAAAGACCCGTATCACTTATGAGAGGGAGGAGGAAGTCCAGGCAGGGAGCTGAAAGGCAGCAGCTGCTCGTATCCATTACGGAGCTTTTCAGCTGCTTGTCTGCAAACTTTCAGAGAGACTCTTCATCAGCAGAGAGAAAATCCCTCATCTTTAAACCAATAACTAAAAATTCCTTAAACTCAAGAGTACCAGCTGTCTGTTAGCTCACACAGAGCCTGCAGACTTTGGCTCCTACAGACCGGGGTACTTACACAAGGAGCCACAGATTCCCAGGTGAGCTGCTGCGTTCGCTGCTGCGTTCGCTGCTGCGTTCGCTGCTGCGTTCGCTGCCGTCCGGAACATCTGCTCAGACCAAATGAGGATTAACCTGGACTCTCTCCCTGCTCCTCAGCCTCTAAGCCACTCCTCTTTTCCTCCCCAGGAGGAGGAAGACTCCACCCTCCGCTGCCTAGAAGCCGGAAGGGAGTCAGGAGAGCCTGAAGAGCGCTGACTAGAAATCACATGATCTCTCTTCCCAAAAACTTTTTCGCAATCCATTTTTTAATGGATGCATTCCTGTAGAAGGTTGGAGAAACGCACGGGAAGACCGTCAACAAACTGCCAACTTTCTCCTGGGAATTCTTCCTAATCTGCAGCCGTTTGGACAAAAATCAGCTGAAAATATCCAGAAAATATCCAGCGCATCCTTCCTGTTCACAGACGGCGCTTCCTGCTGCCTGCAGGGGGGG
>NW_015152301.1:75865-79522 GCF_000732505.1 Cyprinodon variegatus
ATTACTGCTAGGTGGACAAAAATCATGATCTGGTGGAAAATCAACCGGCTTTTTCAAATCACGCAAGAATGTGTACGAAACAACAAAAATGGCGCCGGCAATGCTTCTGGGTCGTTTTCATCGAATTGCCCGGCGGGCAAGTGCAATGAAATTTGTACTCTCCCAACAATACAAACTACTTGCCCCGGGCGATCGGGCGATGGTTAACATGGAGCCCTGAGCAGCTTTTCTTTATCAGGTCAGAGGTCACAACTCCAAGCACGGCCATAGCGCCAGTTTTTGAACTTAGAGCCAAGTGAGGACAATCGAGGCTGAAACCATTTGAGTCAGATGGACATTTTCTGTCTCCCTGTCTAATCTCTTTTTTAGAGGTTCTGCATGGTAGCCGGAGAGAAGGAGGAGGTATGGTGTGAACCAGGAGTGGGCCGCTGTATCCTGCTCTCAGGGCTGTAAACATGCATCAGGAAGAGCTTCACTAATGCCTCCCAGTCAGTGGGTGGGCCGCTCGCTGTGCAGTGCAGAGCTGCTCCACTCACTAACAGAACCTAATGATCGCTGCTGCGCTGCAAACAACAGCTAGAAATAAGGAAAAATGTCTTGAATCAGGTATATTTACCCTTAATTAGGTAAATAAGATGATTTCCCAATTTAATTAGTTCTTCTAAAATAAGATAATTGGATAATATGTACGTGTAGTAAGACAATGTAGTTGCTTTTTCTTCTTTAAAATGTAAATTGTCTTGTTCCATTATCAAAGTATCTCACTTTCCTCCTCCATTCAAGACTAAATGCACTTATTTTAAGAAAAAATAACTTATATTTCAATTTTTTTTCCAGAGTGAACTCAGACCCCAAAGTAGGGCTGCAACTAACGATTATTCAGCAAATCCAGTAATAAACCAATTATATTTCTGATAAATAATCAGGTGGCAAAAGTTCCTGAAAGAAGACTGATTGGGAAATTAAAGCAGATGGAACAAAAACTTTTCCACTTTAGCAGTTCTGGATGGAGCATATCGACAGATGAAAAAGATTTTAAATGCTAAATATTTACATACTATTAATTTTACAATGTTAGTATAATTGCTGCTCAGTGTCATCGGCTCTGTCTAAAGGAATGTTTCAGAGTGTCTATCTTCCAGTTAACGGTTATTTGATTACTAAATTAGTTAACGATTGATTCAACATTCGATTAATAATGATTAATCTGATTCATTGTTTCAGCCCCCCCCCCCTCAGCCACACCCTGCAGGTTCACCGCTTATGATCCAGCTCCAGCACAAAGACAAGGCCTCCAAGGTTTACAGAACAGTTTTAAGACTACGGTGGCCCAGAGGTGCAAACACGCTGCAAAGACAGAAAGAAATGCTGCAATCAAAGGAAACAGAGCAAACGTGCTGCAAGTACATAAATACACTGCAAACACAGAGATGATATTAACAACAAAGAAAACACAACATTGGAAACGCAGCAAGTAGAAAAACGTTGCAAATTTTCACTTCCGATCCAATGCGGATATTAGCCCGACAGGATGTTAATACCAATCATATCGGCTTTTATTATTTATTTTATGCTAGCTTATGTTAGAGAAGGCTAAATAAAGGGCAGAGAAAGATAGCTAATTGGATGAACACGTAGGATGGCCTTACGTAAACACATCATCACACTGATTTAAAATTAGGAGGACCACTTATTTAGATGATCCACCCAGAATTAAAGATTGTCCTCTATACCTTTAATTGCAAAATGTTTAGATTTTTTTTGCAGTCTTGCTATAATTCCTGCTATAATAGGGTCGCTCTCTCACTTAAAGGTGTATTTTACAGTCTCCATACTCCAGTTAGCACTTAATAAATTACTGATGATTATTTCAGTAATCAATTAATCATGATTAATCTGATTAATAGTTTCAGTCCTTATATATTCCAGTTTGATAGCTAAAATTTCGCAATATATTGTGAAATTGCGATATAGTGATAACATCGTAATGTGACCAAAGTACTGTGACGGGTATCATATCGCAACACACATGCTAATGCTCGACCCTACCACTGAGGGGAGAAGAGAGCAGGAGATCGACAGACGGACCATTGCAGCTGCTGCTATCACACAGACGCTGCAGTGATCTGCCAATAGGAAAGCTCCTGGTGAACTGGTCGGTCTACAATTTCTCACAATCAATGTGCCAGTCTGGTGATGGAGAAACCTGCTGCTGGAAGAGAGACTGATGTCAGACTGAGAAGACTGCAGAGGTCCGTCTCCCAGCAGAACCAGAACCAGGAAGCGGATTTCCTCTCCACTTTTTAAAAGTCTGCAGAGGGAGTATGTGGTTTATATAATAAACATTTCAGCCGGGTCAACACTACCTGCTGAACCAATCACACCCCCTGCCTCCTTCCTTCCTCCCCTCCCTCCCTCCCTCACATCCAGATCCTGGAAGAATCAGCCTCTCCACTGCTGTCTGACTCCTCCTATAGGTGCTCCTCTCCCTCACCTGGGAGCGGCTAAAGCTGTGGTTGGTCTTACGGCAGCAGTAATGCAGCTCTGTGAGAACGGAGCCGCAGCGGAGGCAGGTGGATTAGGAGCATTAGAGTCGGTGTGCAGCGCCTTCTCATTTCACCAAACACTCTGTGATTCACCTCATTTAGACACGCAGGTGCTCTCCTACCTTGATCATGATGATGATCACAATGATGATGATGATGATGATGAGTCAATATTGACACCGCAGCGGAAGTTTACTAAACACACATTAGCTCTGCTCTGCACTCCTGTTCTTCATCCTCTGAGTCTTTTTATAGAGACCACCAGTAGAGAGTGACGGGTATCATGTTCCTCTGGATCCTTTCACTCATTCCATAATCAAAAGCTCCATCACTGTGCCCCCCCCCCATACACACACACACACCCCCAGAAACGCTCCAGAAATGCAGGGCGGTCTAACGTCATCGCTCACATTACAACGTGCCTCCACAGGCCCGTCTGTGACAGCCGCACGCTGGCCGGGCCCACGATCCCAGTGGGAAGAGCTAAACCAGACAGAAACGTCAGGAGAAAAAGAACCTGTGAGAGGACACACCTGATGATCACCAGCAGCCATGGTGCATCTCACCATAAACCTCAAATCATTTCAGGAGTGAAAACAGATGATAGATTCAGACTTTAAGGAAACAGACTGGTTCCACTATACATTTTCTCTAGGAAAATGGTTCCCAGCTCTTGATATTTGCATTAAAGGAAAAGTTGCTCATATTCAGAATTCACACTTCTGAAAGTTCTTTATATATGAAATTATTACATACTGTTCAATAAATGATCAATGTTTTTAATTAAAGGACTCATAGAGTGATTATATAGGGCAGGTCTTCAACAGGGGGTCTAGACCCTAGGGGGTCCATGGAGGTACTGCATGGGGGTCACAAAAGTTTTAGGTGATTAGACTTTTTTTTTATATTCTCCCCTGTAATTTTCTTCTTTAAATCCACATTAACATGAATCCAACAGACTGTAGTAAACAGATAAATGGAGGCAGAAGATGTCTTTCAGTCATCAATGCTCACATTCAGCGACACACAGGAGCTCTTTCAAGCTGGACACCGTTTCATTCACAACACCTGTCCCATCAACCAGGAATCAGAAATACTTTAATAATCCCAG
>NW_015152302.1:0-1923 GCF_000732505.1 Cyprinodon variegatus
CTGTTGCTGATGGCAGGTGTTTTTAATTGTACAATGTCCCAGTTTGCCGATAGACAACCACCATCAAGAACACCAGTATCGAAAATGAGTAAAGCCCTTAAGCACTATGTTTTAGAGGCTGGTTTGGTCGTTGTATGTAGAAGTAAACACTCAAGAGCTGGAGATTTCACTTTCTATTCTAATAGGCATTTATCTTACTCTAGGATAGATTATTTCTTTACTCCTAAGGCAAATTTGGACAAAGTGACAGATATTGAGATTATGCCGATTACCTTATCCGACCATGTGCCTGTCCTGTTACAATGGGACATAGCACTTATACCAACAACCAAACAATGGAGGCTAAATACATCTCTGCTGAATGATAAATAATTGGTGTCCTTCATAACTACTGAATAAAGGAATATCTGAACAATAATTCTAAACCAGAAACAAATCCTCTAATTTTGTGGGACTGTGCTAAAGCATACTTACGAGGCAGAATTATTTCATATGCATCAGCGAGAAAGCGGAAGAAAGAAGCCAAGCAAAAAGAGCTAGAATGTAAAATAAAAAAACTAGAATATGAACATAAACAATCTAAAAAAGCTGTCATTGTAAAAGAGTTAAACGCAACTCGAAGACAACTCAATAGCCTATTATCTGATCAAATTGAAGGTAATTTAAGATTTACAAATCAAAGATACTATGAGGATGGAAATAGAGCCAGCAAAGTATTAGCATTCAGACTACGGAAACAGCAAGCATCAAATATTGTACAAAAAATTAAGGTCCAATCAACTTATGTTACAAAACCGAATGACATATCCAAAGCATTTTCAAAGTTTTAGAAATTACTGTATAAAAATACAGATACATGCACAAATGAGCAGGAACTTGCAGAATATTTAGAACATATAAAGATCACAGAACTGACAGACCAGTTAGCTGAAGAACTTGACAAACCGCTGGAGGAGACTGAAATTAAACAAGTCATCTCCTCTCTTAAGGGCAACAAAAGCCAGGGGCCATATGGCTATGTTAATGAGTTCTATAAAGTGTTTAAAGACTCACTTACACCTTTATTACTAAAAGCATATAAATCCGCTCTGGAGTCACAAAAATTGGCACCATCATGGTCAGAAGCCACAATAATTGTTGTTCATAAAGAAGGCAAGGATCCCACAGACTGCCAATCCTATAGGCACATATCCTTGTTAAATGGAGATCTGCGTATACTAAGAGCAATATTAGCAATGCGTTTCAATAAAGTAAGTAATTATACACCCTGACCCAAACTGGGTTTATTACAGGAAGGTACTATGGCAATAACCTGCGGCGTACTTTAAATATAATATCCCATCTGAAGAATGAAAAACTAGAATCTGTAATCATAGCTTTGGATGCACAAAAAGCATTTGATAGAGTATCCTGGCAATATTTATTACAAACATTAAAGCGATTCAAATTCAGCCCAAATTTCATTAATTGGATAAAAACACTTCATTCATCACCACACCTGTACGGATTAATGGACATAGATCAGAACGATTTGCCCTGGAACGTGGATGCAGACAGGGCTGCTCACTATCGCCCCCTACTGTTCGCTATTAGCAAAGAGCCGTTAGCCCAACTTATTAGGGATGATCAGAATATGAAAGGTGTTGTAATAAACACAGAACATAAAATATCATAAGATGATGATGTTCTATTATATTTTACCCAACCTGCTTCAACAATTCCTCATTTTAAATATATCATTCAGCAATATGGATATTACTCAGGATATAAAGTGAATGTTGATAAAACTGAAGTTATAGACGTAAACAATCTTGTTAATGACAATGTTAAACTCCTAAGTGGATTTAAATGGCCCAAAAAGGCATTCAATATCTCGGCATCTTTATTCCATCCTCCTTAACTGATTTATATGAATCTAAATAC
>NW_015152302.1:4704-8393 GCF_000732505.1 Cyprinodon variegatus
TAAGGTCAGGATATGGGAAGAAGAAAAGAAGGTGTTTCTATAAAATCAAAAAGAGAATTGGACAAATGAGAAGCACAGAAAGGAACCGGAGAGAAGAAAAAATTAATTCACGACTTAGAATAGGACACACAGGATTGAATAGGTAAATTATACTGTGGGGAAGATGAGACGGTGGAACATGTTATTTTGAGTTAGGATATTTGATTCAGAGAAAAGGTTAATTAGGAAACTCAGTAATATGTAAATGAATATTAACATTGTTGATTTACTGCAAAAGGAATCAGGAAGCAAAGGATAACAGGTTATATTTGAGTTTTTGAGACTGATTAAATTGTATAATTTATTTGTTTCGTTTTTGGCCATGCGGTCCACACTCCTTACCAGTTGGTGGCGGTAATGCTCACCTAACGTTTTTGCCAACCGACATAAAACCTTCAACAAGAAGAAGAAGACTTCTCGCCGTCAGTAAAGGCTCAGAAGCTGATTGGCTACGTCACGCCCCGTGATGCGGCCGCTGCGTCACTGTGAGCTGAGTTCGGTAGCATCAGCTGCGGCAGCTAGGGATTCTGCAGCGACAGGGCGTCATTTCTTACATGGTTAAAACACTAAACAGAGACGCTGACACCCGCGGATCTATAGGAACGAGTTTGAAAACACCTGCCCATCATGGAGTCCTATGACATTTTAGCTAACCAGCCGGTGGTTATTGATAATGTAAGTATGATGATGTCATTCATCCACACCCAAACCAAGGCCGCTCGCTTGTGGCTGTTAGCCTTATTTACCATTGTGTTGCAGAGGAGACCGTAGAGAGAAAACGTCGCCGGACTTTTTGTCTTGTGCCAATTCCTCACCATATTTGCTTGTTTTGCACACTTAACTGGTAGCGGAAGAAGTTTTTGTCGGGGATCACTGGAGCATCAAGATGCTACGAATGCAGCTAACGCTGTTAGCCGGGTGTTTAGCTGTGGATGTGGTTATTATGCCTAAGGATTCATCTCTGTGGTTAACATGAACATATCAAGAATACCAATAAGACTAAAAATTACAAGGCTGAGACTTAACTAGTTTCTAAGTGTTAGTGGTGAAAAGGAAATGCTGGATATTTTCCGCCATCTGCGCTATCTTAATGCAGCAGTATTGTTTCATATTTGAAGGATCCGTGGAAATGATTCATGTGGAGGAAACTTAGATTTGAAGCGCACACCGTGATGTCCCATCTGGCTTGAGAAATCTTAATTTTGCATGACAGGAGGACAGTAGCGGTGATGCAGATGGACCCAAGCTATGAATAACATGCTTTTCTCCTGACCCGCTTTGGTTTGTTGATCCAGTTCAGTCTTCTAGATCGAATTGTAATTTCTCGACCGAGCTGTTGTTGAAAAATTTATTTCCCCATTTCTGTAAAATGTAATTATTTAACAAACTTCCCTGTACTGCCCTGTCCTGCAGTTCTTGAATGGTATTTAGGATGATAGAGAATCAGTCTAATCCGGCTAGATGTGCTGGATGATGAAACATCTTTTAAAGCTGGTGTCTCCCAGATCACAGCATAGATCCTGGGATAATTCTGTAAAAACAAAGTGTTTGGTGAATAAAGGAGCTGTTCAACTTTGCTCCCTTCAGGCAGAGTGTGACTGTTGGTGGCTGAGTCTCATGATCTTCTTCTTCTTGGGTTAAGCAAAAAAAAAAAAACAACAACACATTTTCAACACTGATGCTGCATTTATATATAATCCCCTTTTCTCTCCAGGGTTCTGGTGTCATAAAGGCTGGTTTTGCTGGTGACCAGATCCCCAAATACTGCTTCCCCAATTAGTAAGTATCCACCTGTATAAATGTACATCTAGTTTAAAGTGTTTAAGATCCTTAACGCAGTTACGTCAGTTTAATGTTGGATACTCGCCGTCCTTCACTCCAGTTATACTTGTTTGTTCTGGGTACATTGCAATTGGAGCAAGCTATTTCAACACTTCAAGTGCATTCGTATTACAGACTTTACGGTAAAAACCTGGTGATAGAAAGCAGCTATACTTGTACTGTTTTCTTGTTATCAAAGTTAAAGTGTACTTTTTGAAGCCAAGGTACGATATTGAAATGGATTGAGAAGCAATTGATTTATAAGTTAATGAAAAATATGGGCAAATTTTAAACCTATAAATTTACCTCAGAAACTGAAATTCACGAAAGTCCATTTTTCTTAAAAGTGCTTTTTTTTTCTTAAATTGAGCAGGTTAGTGAGACGCATTGCCCAGGATTAAGACAAGTTACAATTAAGATAAGAAATAAAAACAACTGCAGGCTCTTCTTTCAAGTGCATATCTATCTTATTATAAAGGAAAAGATACTCCATATTCTATTGACAGATCATTTTATTAACCTAATCAAATTAAGAAAACTCCACTGGGCTTTCTGTAGTACGGAAGCCAAGAGCGGTCGTACTCAAGTTGTTATTTTTTATTTTTTTTTCCTTTGCCTTCTGAAGATAATGACATAAATATCTGGTTATCACATTAATTGTTTTTTTTAAATAACACGATAATTATCATGTTAACACGAGAAAACAGTTATTGATTTCTTGAGATAAGGAGAGGATTAACCTGTATGATTAATGGATGAGGCCGGCCAACTGCCCTGGATTCCCAGTCCATCCATGCCTGCGGGGCCCCTAGTTTTGCAGTCATGGTACAGCGTGTGTGCAAAATTATTATTTCCTTTTTCTTTCCACTTATTGTCAGATTGTGCTGGATGATTGGATTGCATGGAATACAATAGAAACAAATCCGACTGTTTTTTTTAGCCAAAATCTTTAATCTGGACTCATTTTGGGGATTGATGCATCTTATACCCGTTAGAGTTGGAAGACAGGAGCTGTTCTGAAAACACCCGGCTCATATTTAGCGGAGGCATAGGTCTTATTGGTTATGAATTAGAAGTGGAAACAAGTCATAAAAAAACAACTATGTGTCTCGTTACCTAAAAGTTAAACAC
Source organism: Cyprinodon variegatus (assembly GCF_000732505.1). Lineage (NCBI taxonomy): Eukaryota > Metazoa > Chordata > Actinopteri > Cyprinodontiformes > Cyprinodontidae > Cyprinodon > Cyprinodon variegatus. The sequence continues at coordinate 7,696 of NW_015152302.1, forward strand.
TAGATTAATCCATCCATCCATATCTGACACGCTTGTCCCAATTGGGGTCATGAGGGGTGCTGGTGCCTATCTCCAGCAGTCAACGGGCGAGAGGCGGGCTACGCCCTGGACAGGTCGCCAGTCCATCACAGGGCAACAGAGACAAACAACCGTTCACACACACACACACACACCCCTAAGGACAATCTAGAAAAGTGGAGGAAGCCGGAGTGAGAACCCACACATGCTCAGGGAGAACATGCAAACTCCATGCAGAAAGACCCTGGGCCGGGAATCGTGCTACCCACTGAGCAGCCCCTAAACACGAGATTATTTACAGAATTGCACATAGGCCGCCATGACTTGTATCAATAAATGCTCTTCCGCTGTTGTGGTATTGAAGGACGTCATTAGTTTTAACATACACCGAAATGACCCCAAAATGGCTTTCTAATTAGAAAATTATCATCTCGTTATCACGAAAAAAAATGGCTTTTCTTATCTTTAGATAATGAGAAACTAACTCGTTTTCTTAAGAAACCACAGTTAAGAAGTATCAGAGGGACACGACCGCTCTGGGCTTCTGTACTGTAGTACTAAAGCACTGTTGTGCTTAGCAAAGCTGTAAACCTGGGCAGCGTCGCTAACCTGACTCCGCCAGATGGATTTGCTCCGCATATCCATCTGGAAACCTTCCGTTGAAGTAATTTTGGGAAGGG
>NW_015152302.1:9726-23153 GCF_000732505.1 Cyprinodon variegatus
TAAAAAATACTGAATTACAAAAAACATTTAAAAAACAAACATGTTTCATTGATATATATACAAAAAATGAATATTAGGAACTATATTTATCAAACATTATACTGAGCAAGTAAAAATTGTTTCTAGGCAAATGAAATGTGAAAGTCACTTGCCCAAAGGGTAAAAATCCTTAACGTCAACCCCTGATAGTATTTTCCTGTGAGGCAGTGAGGCACGTTCTGCACCATACCTGATGTCAAACGGCATCTTTTTAAAAAGCTAAAATATTTCCACACAGCTGACATGTTTTTCACTTTTATCTAAACTTTTATCTGTTTCAGCTTCTGTTGAGTCTGAGGCTATTGTGCCACAGATAGAAGCTCAGTGTTGGTTTCTCCTCCCGCTCTGATTTGCTCCCTTAAGTCACTCTCACCAGTCAAATTGCAACATTTGCGGATAGAAAATCTTGTTTTTATTTATTCCAAATGCACTTAATCATTCAGCCCAAGCTTTTACACGATGTAGCCGTTTCCTGTCGCCTCGTTTTTACTGTAAAGTCTGTAATACGGGTGGATTTGAAGAAGAGGTTTAACAGGAGTATCTATCAAACGTCTGTCGAATATCCAACATAAAACTAACTTGACTGCGGCTAGATCCTTGGGATTTTCATCTGGAGGTAAACTCACATGTCTGTTATCGTGCTGTCAGATTGGTGTGTTAGCATGGGTGGTAAAATCCCCAAATCTCACTCTTTCTAATTAGTGTGGGACGTCCCAAGCATGTGAGGGTGATGGCTGGAGCCTTGGAGGGAGATCTCTTCATTGGACCCAAAGCAGAGGTATTGCACACAGCACATCAAGTCAAAGAAGATAATGAAGTATGACGTTTTATAGAAAGAGATTATGTTTGAAAACTGGATGGCAGAATAGTGGCAGTTTGTTAGAAAGTGAGGGAATCTTGGAAGGACTTTTTTTATCATGTCTAGATTTGCTCAATACACCAAACACAGCAGTATGATCTCATCACAATGTCTCAGAACGGAACCATTGCCTTAAAAAAGCTTAAAGGAAAGCTATGTTTACAGCTTGAAGCTTCTCTCTGTATGTTTTAGAAGCATTTTATCCTCATATGCAGGTGTAGATGTTGTATGAGTCTCTAACAGTCCTGCAAAGAGAATTTCAAAATGATTTTTTTACTGCGGCGCATCAAAACAATTAAGAGCCTGGACCCCGTTCAGACCCGTTTCTTCACAGATCTTATTTCTTTCAACAGCTTCGCCGCTCTGTGGATGATAAACACAATGCTTCATTAAGAATGCTTCATTAAAATTAAACTTTTTTTTTTTTTTTTATACTTCTAAATAACCAAGCAACCTTTCTTTCCTTTACATGGAGTTAGTTCAGTAAAATCTATCAACAGATGTTAGAATGGAGCATCAACTCCCTGACCCTTCATTTTCTGTCCTCTAGAATTATTCTGACGTGCTCAAATTAGGCAATCTTTTCAAAACTTTGTTGCTGTTGGAGAAAAAATGTACAGTATGATAAATAAACTAGAATGGATCAGATAAGAAGAAATAAAGGGAACATGGTTCATTCCTTCCATCTGTTATCTTTGTCTCCACCTTTTTGTGGATCAGGAGCACCGGGGCTTGTTGTCGGTGCGCTACCCGATGGAGCATGGCATAGTGAACGACTGGAACGACATGGAGAGGATCTGGCAGTACGTTTACTCCAAAGAGCAGCTGCAGACCTTCTCGGAGGAGGTGAGCTTCATTCCAATTATTTGTTTCCCTCACCAGTTAGCTGAACAGCAGTTGATTGTGTTCTCTTTGGGTTGTTCTGTAGCATCCTGTGCTGCTGACTGAGGCTCCTCTTAACCCCAGCAAGAACAGAGAGAAGGCGGCAGAGATCTTCTTTGAGACGTTCAATGTTCCTGCTCTCTTCATTTCCATGCAGGCAGTTTTGAGCTTGTAAGAACTGCTGATCCTCTCTTTTTACTTTATGGTCTCATAGTTAATAATGTTACATTTTATGTTAAGCACCTTTCAAAACACCCAAAGAAACCTTGCAACAAAGATCATCAAAATAAATTAATTTATAATCATTAATAACTAATTAATATTAAATTTAGTTTATTTATGTAGTAGCAATTCAAAACACCGGTCAGTTCAAGGTACTTTACTGAGACAATTCAACCAGATCATAAAGTCAGATTGGTTCAAAGGAAGACCAGCTGATTGCATGAAATCCTTAACTCAACAGCAACCCCCAACACCAAGCATGCTTTTAGCGACAGTGGAGAGGAAAAACTCCCTTTTAACAGGAAGAAACCTCCAGCAGAACCGTACTCGGTGTGAGCGGCCATCTGCTCAGGCCCACTGGGGTTCAAGGAGACAGAAGCAGACATAGAAAAAGAAGCATAGATGCAAAAGGCAACTGTCAACCAGCTCCACAGGCGGCCCCGTCCAGGAAACACACAGCGAGGGAAACGAGCTCCGAGCCAGCTCCCATGTCAGAGGATGAAGAGAGCACATCCAGTCAGTCACAGTCAGAGAAACAGGACTACACTGAAAAACAGTGCTGGCTTCAACTTCTATAAACAAAGGTTTTGATGGTAGCAGAACAGCTGATATTGCTCTCCAGAGAGATCATATAGTTAGAGGCTGGCCTAAGAAATTCTGCAGAGTGGGAGAATAGAGATAGAATGAAGCAGAATGTAAGGGTTCTTTATGTCCTCCAGCAGTCTAAGCCTATAGCAGCAGAACTATAGAGATAGCTCAGGATAACCTGAGCCACTCTAACTATAAGCTTTATCAAAAAGGAACATTTTAAACCATTTTTTTTCCTTTCCTCATTCTTAAAGTATTATTCATATTTCAAAATTCTACCTATGGGAAATGTCTTTAAAACTTACCTTCCTCCTTTCTACTGCATGTCATTGGTATTAATCACCTTCTGCTTCTTATTATTGGGGACATTACCTACAGACTTATTGCTTGTAAAATTAATTATCCATGCAGATACGCCACTGGCCGCACAACTGGGGTTGTGTTGGATTCTGGTGACGGCGTAACCCATGTGGTTCCCATATATGAGGGCTTTGCCATCCCCCACTCCATAATGCGCGTAGACATTGCTGGCAGAGATGTCTCTCGGTACCTCCGCCTGCTGCTGCGCAAGGAGGGCTACAATTTCAACACGTCGGCAGAGTTTGAGGTGGTGCGCACCATCAAAGAGGTGAGAAGGCAGCAGAGACACTGTTTATCTGGGACACGTTTTCTCTGCAATGAATACTGTAATAAGTTTTTTTTTTTTTTTTCTTCCCTGCTGTGCAGAGAGCCTGCTATCTCTCTCTAAGCCCACAGAAGGATGAGACTTTAGAAACAGAGAAAGCTCAGTACGTCCTCCCTGATGGAAGCACTTTAAATGTAGGTCCACCAGACACCAGATGGTTATTCAGGAAGTCTTCAAAAATACTAAAATGCAAACTTATTGTTTTCAGATTGGACCAGCAAGGTTCCGTGCTCCAGAACTGCTGTTCAGACCTGACCTGATTGGAGATGAGAGCTCAGGAATCCATGAGGTCCTGGCCTATGCCATCCAAAAGTCTGACATGGACCTGCGACGCACTTTGTTTTCCACCATTGTTCTCTGCGGGGGGTCAACATTGATCAAAGGTAGGTGATGCATCTAACAAAAACTTTAAGCTCGAGTTTCTTCCAAAGCATTGGACTTGAGGATCACTTTAGTTTATCCACAGACGTAGTGTAGTTTACTGGTACTAATGGCTTTATTCATTCACTCTATCGTTCCCCCCAGGCTTTGGAGAGAGACTACTAACTGAGGTCAAGAAGCTTGCACCAAAAGACGTTAAGATTAAGGTAGGTCTACCTTGATTATGTGGCTCCTACATCATTTTCTTTCCATTTTAGTTTGGCCCTTTTTTGGTTTCCTTCAGTGAAACATGGGGCTAATCTGTGTTTGGCAGTTCGTCAAGACTTCTATCCTGTCTTTAAATATTTCTCTGTGGGAGCCGCTCAGACCCCCACATACCGGCGCTGCGCTGTCACTGGGAATCCCCAGCAGCAGCTGCCTAGGGCCTGGTTTCCTCTTGGGGGTTTTCCCCTACTGTTGGTTGTGGCTGGAAGCAGATGTTATTGTTTTTCAGGTATACGGTACAAACTGCAGGCCTCTGGATAATAAAAGGGAACATATGTTGCTGGGAAGGTTTTGACGTGTTAAATTTATCAGTTTCAGTGGATCGATCAAAGAGCTCTCCTTCAACACCGCTGTCAGTCTCCCTGCCCGCTCCAAGATCAACTTCTCTAAATAGAGGATGTTCCACGTCAAGCAACAGAAATTCAACATTTTTAACTCCAGCATCTGCTGCTTGTAAAATTGTATATGTTTGAGCGAAGCTTCTGGGGTAAAATTAGGGCCTACTAAAGCTGTATTTAGTTAGATGTATTTAGTAAAAGGCGTACAATGTATTCCTGTATGCATTGCTTGCTAAAAATCTGCTGCATGAAGAAAATCTAGAGGGAAAAAAGTGTTTGTTAGTGCCAACAAGCCTTACTAATCCACCCCAGGGCAGTAATCAGACTGGTTTGTTTCTCTAACATCTTATTGGCTCTTTTCTTCTGCCTGTGTAGATCTCTGCACCCCAGGAACGGCTGTACTCCACGTGGATCGGGTAAGACCTGAATGTATCGCATGTTGTAAAGGATAGACGCCCAAAGGACCAGATTGAAACTCTGGTACAGTTTGAGAAGGAAAGGGTTTTCTCCTAAAGGCTGCTGAGGCTGAAAGTTCTCCTCCTGACTCAGTGGTTTTAATCAGGAACAGGCCTGCAGTATATGAGGAAGATCTTTGGCATTAAATTTAAAAATGCTTCCAATATGAAGAAATACTTTGGTCTGATTAATGTGTGATGTGTCCAATGGGCGAGCCCATGTGGTCAAATCATGTCGCTTTATTAATATCGATTATTCTTTGTTTTCTGTTTGTACATGTAGTGTGTAAGCTTGTGCCCTACACTGCCACCTAGTGTCAGCCAGAAAATAATGCAAAGTGAGGAGCAGCCACACAGAGTAAAATGCTTCTATATATAGGGCCCTATAAAATCGATAGTTTTTTTTTTTTTTTTTTTTTCCAAATTCCGTATTTTCCGTTTTCATTTTTGAAAATTCAGTTTTTTCCGTTTTAATTTTTGCGATTTCCGTTTATTTTACCCTTTACTGTTATTTCAGTCGTAAAAAGAATGTGCTTGAATTAAAGAATGTTAATGATTAAAATGTACACAAATAAAATAGGAATGACCTTAAATTTATTGAGGTAATAAAACACATTTACTCAGTACTTTTACTGCATGATCCAACATAACACTAACCTGACAACAGCCAGATGCATGTCTAGCTCCGCCTAGCTCCACTCACATACATCTGAGACATCGCTCATTGAAAGTGATGTCCCCAACCAAATTTATGGTCTGGCCAATCAGGACGCAGGGCCGGTGTTTCCTGGATGTGACGTAGCGTAGAAGCGAGTTCTGTAAGTCGTTCGTCTATACTTTTTTGGTTGGCTTCTTTTTTTAAAATAAGTCTGCTGTGCACAATGTTGTCTTTTATCCGCACATTTTCATGGCACAAACAACATTGATCATTTACCGACATTGCGCTGATTCCACTGTTGCTATATCCAAGATGTCGGCTGTTCTGTTTTGTTTTTTTCCTCCGCTCTCATAGCGTCACGGGTTAGCTTCGGTGTGAGTGGTTGAAATAGCACGTCGATAAAGATGACAGATAAGTGGCTTATCCAATCATATGCAAGGAGTTTTGAGAAGGCCCAGCCTTCAGTAAAGGCAATTCCTATGGCGGGTTCCCAGATGTATGTGAGTGGAGCTAGGCGGAGCTAGACATGCATCTGGCTGTTGTCAGGTTAACATAACACTGCACTCTAATATAATGTTATGAACCAATGGTTATAAATAAAAGTGCTCCATTAGCTTTTTGAAGTAAAAAAATAAAATAGGACCTCTCAATTTTGGATGACCAGTGGTCAGTGCATGTATTTTTGCGCTTCCAACCAATGGAATGTTGACAAACTTGCAAAACAATAGTTGACCTGACACGTAAAAGTCACGAGGGAACTGCTCGGCTCTGTACTCAGGGCTTAGCGTCGTGTTTCTCAACTTTTTCGCCGAACTGCTTCGCCATTTTTTCAATGTTTTGATGGGGGCGGATGAGCGGAAATGACGGAGTGAGAGGGGTTGTGTCGCCCAGATTTGCGTCCCCCCGTGTGCTTTTTCCCCCGACGTACATTCTTCTCCCAAACAAAAACAGAATTTCATTTCAAATGTAGAAATTCCGCGTTTACACTAGATTCCGCGTTAATTTGCCAATTAATGGAAATTATAGGGCCCTACATATAGCTTCTGGCTCGCTTCACCTTGCCCTTTCCTTCTATAGAGGAGCCAATCCGCTATAAGTCTATTCCCGCCACCTAAATGACTGGAGTGAAAAAGTTGGTGCCTTACTCCTGTTACATATAATGTGACCAAGACTGAGCTCCTGTGAGATTTGAAAATTACATTTAGTTGACTCTTGCTGATGTTTCAAATACAGTTGATTGCCCAACGCTAGCAAAAATATTAAATGTGCACACTAATCACATTTTGCAGCAGGATCAGTAAAGAATATATAGAACAAACAAGTAATAAAGATCTGATCCAGCAGATGTGATGAAATACATGCAGCAGGGTAGAGAGTGAGCAGGCATGTATAAAACTAAAGAAAACAAACGGTAGTTTATAGTGTAGTTTGTTTTATATGCCTATTACAAAGACCTTTATCAGGATGACAAAGGGTACTATTTAATGAAGATGGCAGTTGGGGACCTGTGAGGCGTCTGTTTCTAATACTAGAGACTCTAATGTACTTATCTTCTTGCTCAGTTGTGCAACGCGGCCTCCCACTTCTTTTTCTACTCTGGTTAGAGCCTGTTTGTGCTGTCCTCTGAAGGGAGTAGTACACACCGTTGTAGGAAATCTTCCATTTCTTAGCAATTTCTGGCATGGAATAGCCTTCATTTCTAAGAACAAGAACAGACTGTCGAGTTTCAGATGAAAGTTCTCTTTTTCTGGCCATTTTGAGCATTTAATTGACCCCACAAATGTGATGCTCCAGAAACTCAATCTGCTCAAAGGAAGGTCAGTTTTGTAGCTTCTGTAACGAGCTTTACTGGTTTCAGATGTGTGAACATGATTGAACAAGGGTTTTCTAATCATCAATTAGCCTTCTGAGCCAATGAGCAAACACATTGTACCATTGGATAGTTGCTGGAAATGGGCCTCTATACACCTATGTAGATATTGCACCAAAAACCAGCAAAAAACATTTGCAGCTAGAATAGTCATTTACCACATTAGCAATGTATAGAGTGTATTTCTTTAAAGTTAATGTATATATGTGTGTGTATTTTGGCCGATAAATTTCTTATATCAGCCAAAATATCGGATACAGTTGTTTTTGTTTTTTTTAAAGCAGGCAATCTCCTGTTGGGCTCTGTCTGTAACACTTTGTAGACTGATGCACAGCAGCAGCTGTTTGCAGATGTTTCCCTTGCTGTAGTTCTAACACACAACTAAGGCTTCACAATTAAATGCATTTGCAGTATAATTATAATTCAAAATGCTAAATAACAATAATTTCCAAATCGGAAAGGAACTCGTTTTTTGGTCACTTTACACTTAATTAAAATGTAACACTAACCTTCTCACTGTCGCCAGTTTAGATGCTTTTAATCTGTTGTGTGATGTTTTTCTTTTTTCATATCAGGTCAGAATAAAAAAATTAGACCCTGGTAAAGACTAGCCGATTCTGAAGTTCTATGCTGTTCCGCTGGTTCTAGTTGACATTTGCACCCCTCACACTGTTGACTCTGCATTCTCTCTTTTGGCAGTGGCTCCATCTTGGCCTCGTTGGACACCTTTAAAAAGATGTGGGTGTCTAAGCGGGAATATGAAGAAGACAGAGCACGTGCCATCCACAGGAAGACCTTCTAGGCTCTGATTAGGACCATGCATACGCCAACCCCTCGCTATCAGAACCTGCCCCCACTTCCCCACCCTGCTGCTGAACATCCTGATACCTGCAGCAGTTTGTACATTGTCATTTATGATCTGAATCACTGTAGGCCCCCAGAAACTAGCTGTTCCATCTGTTGGGGGACCATATTGATGCCAGGGTTGCTGTCAGACGATGGTGGCAACATCCTCCACCTCCCGCCCCCCAGTTACATCCAGAGGGCTGTCAGGGTACCTCGGAGGGCAGGATCAACTCTGGGTATCTTAAATGTTGAAGTATTGGTGTGGCCCCGTTAGGTGCACAATATCATCAAATGTTAATAAACGTAAATATTCTTTACTGTTGAAGTTTCCATTCCAAAAAAGTCGACTTTTTTAATGTCTGTTTTTAGGCTTCGTCTGACTCTTAGCTTTTACACAGCAAACATCCGAAGTACGCACTGCAACAATGCTATGTGTGTGTGTTTGTATATGTATGGGTGTGTATATGTGTGTGTATGTATACATTTATACATACACACACAGCATATATATTATGCTATGATACACATTAATAGTAAGTTAATTATCTTTACTGTATTAACAGAACTGCAAGGAAAGAATTTCATCCAAATGATCAGAGTCCCCTCAAGTTACTGTTGTCATGAAAAGTTAATCAAAAGGTTAAGAGCTTGTCTTTTGAACTGATGTATGAAAATCCAATGAAATTCAGCTGATTTATTTATTGTTTTGGGTTGTTTGTTTTTTTTTTCACCTGCTCCATGTTATTTTCAGTATCAAGGGCTCTTTAAAATGTTTTCTGTTAACTGATAAAGAGATCCCAAACCGACCCTGAACACTAACCCTCGTTTGTTCATTCCAGCGGAGGGTCTGCCACGTTAAGTGCCGTCCCAAACCATGTAGTGGGTAGGGTGAGTGGACACTTATGCCCGTGGATAGCAGGTCTGAATCAAACAGGCTCTGGGATTTGGGGGCGGGTGTAACGGCGCCCGAATGGCAGAGGAAACGCGTTCTTCCAAATGTAAATTCCGCTGGTTTTCCTGCATCTTCATCAAACTGACATAAAATCAGAAGTTAGGTATAAGAAAAAAAACATCAATTCCAAAAGGGAAGGTTTGAAATAGTGTTATGATGCAGTATAAGTTTGTTTTCAGAGAGGGGCAAACGTTTAATGTCATGTTATGTGCCACAGATCTGCAGCCACTGTGTTGCCATAGCAACGACTGCTTTTCCCATTGGCGGGAAGAGGCCGTCCCATTCTCGTTTACGCCCCCTGCCTTCAATCAAGGCGCCTTCAACAGCTGCGGGTGTTTCTTAACTGAGATGGACTCTTGATAGTGAAGGTTTAGTCTTCAGGGCAGGGCGTTCAAACTGGTTCCAGAAGGACCATCTGGCTGCAGGTTTTCCTTCCAAACAAACGATAGAAACACCAGACTTCATGCATCTCATCAAGTCATCACCTTCAGATTCGACTTAATGAGGTGACTGGAGTCTGCTTTGCTTTTGCTTGGTAGGAAAGAAAACCTTCTGGAACCAGTTTGACATCCCTGCTTTAGGGGGCGGTTTGGGATTCAGCCTTAAAGAACCAGACTGTTTATGGGGAGAGTTTATTCTATCGTGAGCTCATCACATTAGGCAGGTAAGTGAGGAAAACTTAAGCTGGATATCCTTTGGGTACTTGTGCATTAAGTTACTCCCCTAAAATGAAATCACAGGACTAAATTGAGTTCATCCTTCCATCATCCTCCACATTTTTGGTGTTTGAATTTAAAGTCTGGTTTGAGAATCAAACAGCAGAGAACATGAGCCCCGATTTAAGTTAATACCCAGTAAACACCCCCTTTACTTTAGAGGATGCACATCATTTGCTCCTGGAGGTTTTTTTTTTAAGGTGAAATTATTTAAAGGAAGTTTAAAAAAAAAAAAGGTAAAATGACACGAGCTTGTGTACAACGGTGCACAGGTGATGGAATAAAACATTGTACAATACTGTTTACTTTTGATTAAAAATCTGTAAATTCAGTATAATAAATAAGGCTGCTGCTTGGAAGTCTTGTCCTTTTTGTATTCTCTTAAAACCTGTAATCACCCCCCTGGTTTAATTACCTTTATTGAGCAGTTTCATAAGAATTAAAGATGATCCAAGTGAGGTTTGGTTTTAGGTATGGCTTATCACGTACATTCAATCAAGTCTTCATGGCATGATGAGGTGAATTTCCTAGTGGATGTCTGGTCTCTCTAATAGATAAGCTGCAGCCTTTTCTTTAGAGTCTATCGGCTTATCTTCTCCATCAGCAGGTTTAGATGTATTTATCTCTTAGCAGACTTTATTTTTATCACTTTTAAACTGAACCATGATTATTTTCAAAACTTGTGGAGTTGTTGCAGCTTGTCTTTCAGCATTTAACACATTTTATGTACCGTGTCAGATGATGGAGAACTACATTTTAACCAGCTCCTCATTTAACGATTTTTAGCTGACACTCATTTTTACCTCAATAGGGAATTTTAACTGAAACTTGTTTTACGTCAATTGTTTATATGTTTGAATTGTGTAGATAAGTGTTGTTAAAAGTCAAAAAGTCATTTAGTGATCCCGTAGGGAACTATGTATCTGCTGGGCATGTTGTCTGGTTGGTGATTCTGCAGCCCACTGCATTCATTCAGATTTAGTAGTTTTGTGCATAAAAAAATGCATACAATAAAAAAAAAAAAATTCATTAGCTCATTATACATGTTAGGTTTTTTGTCATTTTGAAGAGGATCTTATTAAATAATGACTGGTATTATTTCACGGAAAATTATTTATAGGGAGAGGATTCTACAACTCAGTTGACAGAATATGAAATTTATTTATCTTTGGTTTAATTAATGAGTGACATGCAGAAAGATTTATCTGTATTTATTTATTTTTACAGTACATGAAGAACTACTGAAATTACTTTCAAATTACACATAAACAGATTAATTCTGCAGGGGGGAAGGAATTTCTTTAGGATTAGGATTAGGATTCACTCTGTGATTACAACCTGCTGATCCTACTGGCACAATCTGAATCCTTTCTATTGCACTTATAATTTCTAATAAAGACCATTTATTGGGATGAACACATCCAAAGAGGCTGCAAACAACCACTTGGTATTTACTGTGTAAAGAAGACAGAATCAAACTGAGGAGGGATGCATGAGATGAACGGCTCATATCTAATAGAACAATGATTTTAGACTTCATTTATATCTACTGCCAGATGTTTTCACCAAAAAAAGATTAATTGATCCAATACCATTTAAGAAATAAACCCATATTGTAAAACAGGCTATGAAAAGCTGTTTTAATATGTATTAGTTTTACTAATAACATATGACCATTTCAAACTCTCTTCAAATCTATAATAAGCATGATGGATGTCTAGAAATGTATTTCTGATTTCAATATTCCTATTGTTACTGGTCAGGATTTGTATTATTTTGACTATTAAGAAATATATTTCAGATATCAGGGGTTCGTTTCACGAAGCAGGTTTAACAAACTCAGATTTAACTCTAAATTGATCTAGCTTAATGTCGGGAACTCTGAGTTTTAGTTTTCACCACGGCTGCTTTAAATTGGTTCAAACACCTCTGAGTAGCTCAACTCAGAGTTTAGCACGTGCGCAACAAATATGAAAAGACATTTGACGATTTGACGAGTCACCATGACAACAGGCAGCATGAAGTGCCTAATTCACCCCACTGGAACTAGATTTTAATGCAGAAATGCAAAAAAATGAAATAAAAAATGGAGTTGTGTTTAAAAGACTTTAGCTACAAAGTAAAGAAACATAGCGAAGAAGATTGTGGCTCATGTTAATCACACTCCTAGACTGAACTGTAATAATATATTTAACTTAAGAGTTTTTAGTAAACCTGCATCATGAAATGGATCCCTAGTGTGATACAAAGCCTGGCAGATCTTAGGATAGTGGCAATCCACTTTTGGGGAGTTGGACTTAATTGCATTGTGTTTTTATTTCATATATCCAATAATTAATATCATAGTTAATGTAACAACAGAAAAATAATGAATAAAAGGAGCAGAAATAAGTAGCAACATACATCCGTCCTCTATTCCAATAGAAAGGAAATGATATTTTCATCCCTTAAGACTTTTTCAGACAAAACAAAAACACAAATTACCCACAGAAAACAAACAAAACATTTGCTTATTCAGTACCAAATGTTGCTTTATTATGAGGATTTTCAGAATGTAGAAAAATATGTTTTTTTTTTTCAATGTAAAGATTTTTCCACAAACTGTCATCTTTGATTGAGAAGCAAATTAATATTAGTTTTAAACTATTAGCGCAGTCCCATGGAGAAAACAATAAACATGAAGCATAATGTGTACAGATGAAAATGCACCCTCATATATTTAGGCCTACAACAGGCCCTGTTGTTAACTCATTGATAAAAAGTCCCAAAGAAAGCTTGTCTTACTAAACAAGATGAACTATGGTCCCATTTCTCTCCTGGACATACTGTAGCTACGGAAGCTTTTAGTGTGGTGAACTGGATCTGCTCTCTTAAACATGAAAACTGGATAAGATTGCCTGCTTAAATGTTTCTTTCCCAGGAAACACCACCTATGGAGCTAGCTTACCACCTTTTCTAACATAGAAAGTATTGAAGGGTCAGTGCTTCCATGTTTGTTTCTCCCTGGCTTTTAATCATGTCTAAGTGGACATTTGGCAAAATTTTATTTTGAATTTTATTTTATTCTAAAATGTATTTCAATTGAAACATTTATCTTATTCTATTTTTATGTGTTTATGTATTTTAGCCTTAGCTTTTATCTTATGTTCCTTAACTGTACAGCACTTTGGTCAATCCCGGTTGTTTTAAATGTGCTTTATAAATAAAGTTTGAGTTGAGTTAAGTATGGCTGTATGTTTGAACCCCCAGTCAGCCTCACAATGAGCCTGCCTCTGCTGGAGGTTTCTTGCTGATAAAAGAAAGTTTTTCTTTTCCCCTTTCTCTGCATGCATGCTCGGTGTGAGGGATTGCTGTTTGGTCAATGAGTCAATTCAAGTAATAACCTACTGTCAGGCCAGTTTACAGCCTTGACTGGGCCTTCGGGGGTCCTCCCTGACTTGCAGGAGCCGGGGTCCTCGCTGACTTGCAGGAGCCGGGGTCCTCGCTGACTCGCAGCAGCCGGGGTCCTCGCTGACTCGCAGCAGCCGGGGTCCTCGCTGACTTGCAGGAGCTGGGGTCCTCCCTGACTCGCAGGAACCGGGGTCCTCCCTGACTCTCAGGAGCCGGGGTCCTCGCTGACTCGCAGGAGCTGGGGTCCTCCCTGACTCGCAGGAGCCGGGGTCCTCGCTGACT
>NW_015152302.1:24687-33495 GCF_000732505.1 Cyprinodon variegatus
CTTTGGAGACAACATCTAAAAGCAGCGAACTCTGCTCTCCAGAGCGAGTAGATTGCTAACCCCGCCTCCTGCTCTCCTCTATCTTGTCTGCTGTCATGATTCATGCAGCTATTATTTCATCCAAATGAAAAATGGAGTATAGATATGCAGAGGGCTACCAGCTTTTGACCAAACCTTGAGGTGAGATTTTGAAATAGTTTGGTCAGGAAACCCTGTCAGGGTTAGATGAGGACAGGTGCAGCTAAAAGTTTGAGGTTTTCAGAGGATTTCACTTAAATCCCCATATTAAACTGAAATAAAATTTAGAAATCAGTTAACTTTTTTTTCCCTTGTTAAACTGAAATAGAATTTAAGAATCAGTTACCTTTCTTTTTTTCCCAGTGGCCCTAATCCTCTTCCGTAGATGAGTGAGACAGAGAAAGAGAGAGATATGGTGTGAAGTTCTTATGAGATTGTTAAATTCTGTTTTTGCAACCTATTTTTGGACACAATTGATAATTTCCTGGTTTGTTGGACTTACTGTTTATTCTCCACCTGTGCAAATAAAAAACAAATACTGCCCATCCCTTGTGTTTGGCTTGGTAGATCTCGACATGCCAACAACTTCAAAAGTAGATCTTGGTTTAAAAAAGGTTGGGCACCCCTGCTTTAAACTAAGAATTTAACAACTTTGTTCATTAAGTATTCTCTCTGCATTTCAAGTAAATTAAACAATGGGAAACTAATAAGCTAGTCCTGGATTACTGGCACTGAACCCATGCAAACTAAACTGTGTATAAATATCTGGTAATAGGCTAAGGATTAAAAGCTTCATTCATTCTGTGATTCGTTTTTCTTACAATTGACAAAACGGCTGTAGATTTTATAAAAACTCACCATGGCAGGAGAAAGCTCTCTAGTGGTTTCAGTTTGGAAGGTGTGATAGAAGTTTTTAACATATTCAATAAACCAAAAATAAAGATAAATGAAAATGATAATATGTCTAGGAATCCAGGATAAATGAGTTGTTCTGCACTCCCTCTCTGAATGCGGCTGATCTTTTGAAAAATAAAATACAATGTTTTTTCCTTTTTGTGGAACTCCTATGGGTTTAAGAATTAAAATATTTGTGTTGGTTTAATTGCTAGACTGAGCAATAATTATTTCACTTGTGGATTAAAACTAAGACTAAAAAAAGCACCAGGTAAAGAAAACAAACCATTTAATGTGATCCTACTCCACAGCAGTAATTTAAGCTAGGTGCTGGATTTTTTATTCATATTTACTCAAGTACTAGATTACTTAAAATCTCCAAAAATTTACAAAGAGAATTATCCTATTGCAAATGAGATAACAAAAATTAAAACGACATTCCTCATAAGTCAATACTGTATTTTTTCAGTATCTGACACAGTGAATAGGTGGGAATACAGACTGTTGTGTTCGCGTTTTTAATAAAACCTTAGTGCTGACTGGATTTTTATCACCATGGTATTTTCATATGTAAATGGAACGGAGTTGAGTTTTAATGTATGTCATTTTTTTAGTGTGAGAAATTGGGAAAATGGAGTGAGAGTGTGTGAAGACACCGAAATGGGTGAGAGTTGACAGCCCTGAGATAAGCAGATCATGGCTTATCTACAGTGAAAAGAAGGACTGGGTTTACTTTTCCCATCACCTTTTTTGATCAGCTACTGTAAGTGAGCTTAGGGATTGGAAAAAAAAATCTTTCATTGCTTTTGAGACGGCATGAAAAGTCAGCTGAGTACAAAAAAAGGGAGGAAAACAACAAGAGAGACACAACATAGATCAAATAATTCATGTCTTTTCTGTTAAACTTTCTCTATCTGTATAATGGATGTTTTATGTTTTGTCTTCTCAATTCAGAGGGCCCCCTGCCCCTCTTTGCCTAGGGCCCCAAATTCCCTAAATCCACCCCTGCCTTTAGTAACAGACTTGCAGACTCCGCGTATTGAAAGGAGTGATACTGCAGGTCATTCATCCCTGCTGCCAGACTTTATAATGCTACTGCACTACATTTGAGCATGCTCAAAATGCATCTACGTACTTACCCCCCCGTTATTAACATTTATGCACTATTTTTGCATGCCACATATCACTTTACTTGGATTTAGTTTTACATACATTTACATATATACATATATATGTAAAACTGTAACTGGAGTGTGTAACAGAAGTAATTTCCCTCTGGGATTATTAAAGTATTTCTGATTCTGATTATACAAAACTGACCCATAACTTATCCAACGTGCGTCAGAGTTTCTTGCCAGATTTTTCATACATCAGGCTCGTCTAAATGGTCATTAGGAACCAGAACTTGATCTCGCACCGTGTGACCCGACACTCTGATGCGATCTACCTGCTCATGCTGTACATCTAAAAACCCCGTCGGCTTCAGCTCCGCAGTGAGATGGCGCTACTCGACTCATCTATCCAGAAGCAAATGAGTAGAAGAGCAACAATACCTCCTGTCAAATATGAAGCTCACTAGAGTGAAACGCGCTGCCTTGGCAATTTGTGCACCGAAAGCCCTAAAAAGAAAAGTTAGCGACGTATTTAGACAAAGACACGGCTGAGCAAACATGGCTGCTACGGTCTGTCAGTTTACAGAAAGAATTCCATTTCACTCACACCCCGCCATGCTTCTGTTTTCATCTAAGAGGAAGAAGAATCATCCCCGTTTGCCCATGACCATCTTGCATGTTTTATTTTCTCCCAACCTTTCGATTCCTGATGGGGAGGGGGTCATGAGAGGCTAAGCGCCCCTCGTCACCCCCTGTATACTACATGAAGCACGATCAGGCTGAAAGTCGGCCTGATCGAAAATTTCTTCCACGACTGGAATCGGCCCAAAAAGGGCAAGTAAATTGTATGGCGTATGCACGGCTTAAGAGATTTGAAATAAACTAACCAAACATTTTCCTAGATTGTAAAATAGGTCGTTTTGGAAACCAATTTCAGCGCTTTGTAATTTTAATCTTAAAACAATAAAAATCTGAACTAGAATCATCCTGAAGCAAACAGACGTACAGGTTCAGCATTTTATTGGTTAAATAAGAGGAGTGGTCCAAATGTAACAAGATACAGTACAACTGTCAATGTAAACTGAAGATGAAGGTCCCTAAAACATAAAGCAGATTCAACATGTACGGTGTAAAATAAAAGCTGAGGTTAACAGGTGGATGGAGTGATCCAGCAGAACATCAGGCCGGGCAAAACGCCAAGCAGAACGTGGAAACCAAACCCATCTGGAACTGGAGATCGCTCCAATTAAAGGTTAATGGGGGAGATGATGGGCCACCAGTTTGTAGTGGGAGCCGCAGGATGGGCATCGCTGGGGCTCGCCCTCATGAAGCCAGAACCAGACCACAGCCGTGTTGTCTTCCTCACCTGCACACATGAACCAAAGACGTGAGGAGAGGAAACCTGAGAAGGTTTTAAAACTTAAACCCTAAAGAAACCGGTTCTATTGGAGCAGAGATGATGGACGTCTTTAATTAAGAGCTTGATCTTGTTCCCTGTGACTAAAGTTAACTTCTAGCTGGAATAAAACCAGTGCAGACTAAAAGTTAATGGGTGGAAGAACAGCAACCTACAGACACAGCCCACGATCCTCTTGTTAGTGATGGAGGGAACCAGGTGGGGGTCGGCCTTGGAGCCAGCATAGCTCTTTGGCTTCATCATGTTGTACGGATCCTGCAGAGAGAGGAGGAGGAGGATGATGGGAGCCATTGATTGGTTCACAGTAATATTTTACGTTGGCTGGGAAGTGCAAACCAACAATACAAAATCTGAAGCACTTTTACAAATCTTGAAACAACTTTACATTTCAGGAAACACTTTTACAACTGACAAAATCCGATGGGAAGGGAGCGACTGCCTTCGAAGCTTACGGTGATAACCGGAGCGTTCATGATGATGGAAGCTAATCGAGTTGCGTGTTGCCCGTTCTGCGGCACTCATATGAGCAGTTTAACGCGGTTTTGTTTTTCCTGTGGTCGGTCCTTGGAGTTTTTAAATGGCACAGAACAGATGGAAGAACCAGATATGCTGCAGCAGTGCATAATGAGGGTCACTCGTACGCTGTAATCGTAGACATGATGTCATGTTTACATGGCGTACACATCAGCTTGAGGTCTCTGAAAAGCAAACTGAATGATGCAGGTTTTGTGCGAAATTCTGCTTCCCTGTGAAAATCTGTTCCCCCTGAGTCGGGAGCGCGCATTGCAGCCAGAGAGGAGATCTGACCATTTTCAAGGCGCTTCTGATCGGTGAAAACAGCTCATATATGTCAGCTTTCTAACATACAGTTTAAGAGACCTTCCTGTGGTTTGGCTGCTACCTTGGCCAGGTCTCTCTTGAAAAAGAGATTCTGAATCTCAATGGGACTTCCTGGTTAAATAAAGGTTAAAAAAAAAAAAAAAAGAACGGGCAAAACGCAACTCGATTAGCTTCCATCTTGGGTCATCATGAACGCTCCGGTTATCACTTCCGGGTAAGCTTCGAAGGCAGTCCCTCCCTTTCCGTCGGATTTTGTCAGTTGTAAAAGTGTTTTCTCAAATGTAAAGTTGTTTCAAGATTTGTAAAAGTGTTTCAGATTTTATATTGTTGGTTTGCACTTCCCGGCCAACGTAAAATATTACTGTGAACGTAATATTTACATCTCAGAGGGAAATATTTTCAATTTAAGGAGTTTTAACAGAGTCTAAAACAAATAGAAGAAAACCCCTGATTTCACAGACAGAGGCGGGTAGAATATCGAAAATGATGCTTGAGTAACAGTAGCACTACTTGGTTATATTTTTACTCAAGTAAAAGTAAAAAATGTACTCCATAAAACAAATGGGTAATGGCAGTAAGTAGATCATAGATCATAACGCGTGTCCATCATGATGCCAGGATGGCGCTGCAAATACAGCGGCCTGTTACATCGGCTCCGTGCTCTACATTTGGAAATGTATGCACACATCTGCCCCAATTATGTATTATATCTCAGCAGAGTACTTTTTATTTTTTTTTTGCAGACATCAACCACTGAGCACCAGAGTCAATCTGGAGCCAGACTGAGATCTCCTCCTCCTGGTTTGGTGTTTAGAGTCCGATTGTGCTTTATGCTGACCTAAACAGGACCAAAGCTGCAGCTGTTAAAGTTAAATGATCACCCATGTTTATTTAATCGTGTTATTGTTAATTTTTAAGTAGTTTAAGAGAGTGGCCTGTTAATTTTAATCTATTAAGCGTAGTCTTACTGTTATTGTAACTAATATGAGGAAGTTGGTCTGTATTGCACCTTTTCCTAAAATTAAAAAAGGTTGAAAAGGAAATTCTACATCTTCATTGATTCTCACTGTAGACCAGGATTTATATTCTACAATATTTAGCTTAGAACCTTGAGATGCAAAACAGTATTTTAGACATGCGATTCAAACCGTGAATCTAAACAAAACAAAAAATTTATCGGCTCTACAAATGACGTGAAATCAACATTGTTTCATAAACTGTAATTATCCCCAAAGACAAGCCTGGGTTATTGGGATAAAGCTGGTATTAGTTAGCAGGATGAAGACAGGTTACCGCTCCCTCCTTCATGGCCTTCATGATGATCTTCTCCAGCCCAGTGGCCTGCTCCTCATCAGTGGGAATACCTGCAACACACAGGATCACACTACTGAGGACTTAGTGTAACAGACAAACCAGCTCTGAGTCAAACTAACCCGATAAACCTCATCAACAATGAGTCCGTCACCATCTGGGACATTCTGACATTAGGCTCATGGTTCTGTCCAAACTAATGTACAGCTGTCAGGAGGACCGATCTTATTTTTGGAGAGCAAAGGCAGTTGATCTTTTTTAAATTTTATTTTTTAATGCTGGTTCAGCCATAATTGGATCGCCTGCAGCATTACGGCCATCTCTGGGCTGCCTCCATCTATACTGGCAGCAAACTCTTAGATAGCGATACGTACTAAGAATATTAGAAACTGTAAGCCCCTTATGCCTCAGTCTGCAGATTGTAAAACCTGTTTTATATGAAACCTGTTTAGCAGTAAGTATAAGTTACACTTCCTGATTGTTTGAATTATCCTATGAAACATAATATTGTAGCTAAAATGATCTCATGGCTTCCCTAAGCTAAAGATTTGATACACAAAGGTGAACACCCTATGAAATATTCCTAGCTAAGAGCCTGAAGCAACAGGTCAGTCAATGGCGTCTCAAAGATGGAGAGTAAAAGAGAAAAAGCGGCGCGAAGAAAATTTTGGAAACCGACGCCGCTAACTGTACAAAAATTGGCAGCGTTTTTAATAAACCGAGCTCGAGGTTTGGAACGCGCAGACGTCAATAAAATAGGTAAACGATGACCTTTGGTTGCAAACTACGGAACATGTTAATTATTGAGTCGTTGCATTTTGTGGCGTTATTTAATGTTTTATAGTTTAAATAATAGGATGATGCAATGCCACAATAATGGGCATTGATTCTGTCTTGTCCTTCAGAATCCATGTTGCATCTGATTGATAGTTTTGTAATGTTAAGAGTGTTGGATGGTGGAAGCTACAGGCTAATGCTAATCACAGCTGAGGCAATGTTTGTTTAATGAACCTTGTTAAGCACAGATGTTAAGAGTGTTTAAGCTTTGGTTATGATAAGCTATCATACTTTCTTGATGCAAATGTTGTTAAGTGATATTGTGAGTCGTTTTAATTCGTTTTTATTAATACATACAGCAGGCATTTCTGATTTATTACTTTCCTTTTTAGACCACACAATAATATGCACAGGTGTTTCAGCTATGCTGACATCTGTATCAGTGTGAATATGGAGAGGCTGATGTATATCGCCTGATAACAATTAAAGAACAAAGAAAGTAAAGGCATCCTGTCTGTGCTCCTTACTGACACACCGAGGTGGAAATAAATATCAGTATCAGTCCTTATCCTACAGTCTAACTTCCTAACAAACTGAAACTGATTCCATCCTGGAGAGAAACATCAGCTGTGCTGCTGCCATCAACACCTTTGCTTCTAGATGCTGGACATCAGCCTGTTTATCAGTGTAGTCCTGTTTCTCTGACTGTGACTAACTGGATGTGCTCTCTTCATCCTCTGGCAATGGCAGCTGGCTCGGAGCGTGTCAGCCTGACTGTCTTTCCTGGTCGGGGTTTCATGGTGTTTAATAATAATAATAATAATAATTAGGGGGCCGCCTGTCAGAGGGTGAAACTCCTGAGAGCCGTTCGCGCCCTGCTAATAATGAACCAATCAGACTAAACATCAAGCAGCTCTCTCCAGAACCACTGACCTTCTTATCTAAGGTCCAGGCTAGGCTAGGCTAATGCTAAGTGACCGGTTAGCTTCTAGCTTCATTTCTGAGGACTTGGACCTTCAGAACCAGCCGACCTGAACCAAACATGGCCGATACCACCTCCTACAACCAGGATGTTTTACCACAAACAGCAGAGCCGAACATGTCATTTTAAAACATGGAAAAGAGAGCGTCCGACCGTCAGAGTGATTAGCCTAGCTAACATGTCAGCCTGCTGTGTAGGTTATTCCGTGTCCGGGTCGGCCTCACCTCCAGTTGCCATGCTGCGGCTTAGAGCCGGGGCTAGAAGCGGAGCCGGTGCCCGGGCACCGCGGCAGGTCGCCGCGGTTCTCAGAGCGGAGCGGAGCAGTAACCTTGCAGCCATTTCTCCTCAACAGATGTGTCCCAGCACAGACCGGAAGATCTTAACTGTCTTCTTCTTCTTCTTTAGGCTACCTCACTGGCTGTTGTCACGCAGCATAATGGAGCATTACCGCCACCAACTGGTATGGAGTGTGGATCAGAATGGCTACTAATTTATACTTAACAAAACCAAAATAAGATTCAGATCCTCTCAATTACATTTATTAATCTAAGATAATGAAAAATAATTACATAACATTTATCTCTTGAGTTTTTTCTAAGTATTTCTATTAAATCAAATTGTATTCTTTCCATTTTTAGATTTTGAACAATTCTTTCCTTTCTCTTTCATACTTCCTACAGTATACCATAATGTGTTCAACTGTCTCTTGTTTCTCACAGTATTCACATCTGCCATTGTTATGTTTACCTATTTTGAATAATGTACTATTTAATCCTGCGTGCCCAAACCTAAGCCTTGATATAATTATGCCTTCTCTTCTGTTCCTTCCTGCACATCTCATTTCTCCCTCTCTCCTCTGAATCGTGTCAAACTGTCCTTTCCTCTCTTCTTTCCGTTGCTTTTGCCACCTTTCCTTCAGCTTCTGTTTAATAAAGTTCTTTGTTTCAATCTTACTCATTTTAACTGAGACATCCATGGTTTCTCTTGCTGTGGCCTCCTTTGCAGCTTTATCTGCCATTTCATTTCCTTTAACTCCACTCTATGCTGGTGCCCACATAAATATGACTATGATGCCATCATTCTGTTTGCTGCATTTCTATCAATATCTGCTCTAACATCTGAGTGACTTCTCTGTAAACTGATTAGTGATGATGATGAATCTAAAGTTTAGATTCATCACCACTGAGAGTTCATTATTTGTTTAGATTCTAAACAAATAATGAACTCTCAGTGGTCTTATTTCCTCTACCCATTGTACCGTGAACAGAATTGCTGGCATTTTTCCTGTGTGGTATATTAGAACAGGTCCTCTTTCCTATTATAATATGAATCTCTGGGACTTCCAAAAACGTTAAAAAACAATCCACTGGACTTTGTTTCATTTATTTTCAGGATACATTTTGCTTCCCATCCATGAAGCCTTTTCAATTCAAAATGTTAGAAATAGTGTTGAGTTC
>NW_015152302.1:36609-38145 GCF_000732505.1 Cyprinodon variegatus
ACCACTGTACAACCCATATGACGTCACTGCCGCCTGCTGGTAAAGACGGGGTCAAAACTTTGTGGCCCCATCACTTGATTTACAGCAATGGACGACGAGAGGCTCATTCACGAGGTTGAAAACCATCCCATCATTTTTGACACTTCAAATCCTTTTTACAAGGATAACACAAAAAAAGAAAATGCGTGGAAAGAAATAGCTGCTGCCATGGAAGAGGATAGTAAGTATTTGTCAATAATAGTGTCATAAACTGTTGGGAAAGTGTTTTATTTCTTTTTATCAATATAAAAATAAAAAAACACATTACATGATACTATGTTTAATCATCATTAATTACAAGGATATTAAAATATTAGCTTATAGTCAAATATAATATATAAAAGTATTCGGTCCCATCTTGTTTAGGGTTCTTTTTATCTATATATATGTATATATTTAAATATATATATATAAAAACACATTACATGATATTATGTTTAATCATCATTAATTCCTTGTTTTCTGTGTAGTCAAAAGGCAAATTTTGTAGTCTTATGTAAGGCCCCAGCTCTCCCTGTACTGTTTTTGATGTGTTCTTACAGCTATTACATGGCATAAACATACATGTACTGTTTGTAGCAACAGCACTACCAAAACTAATAAGGATATTAAAATATTAGCTTATATTCAAATATAATAAAAGTATTCGGTCCCATCTTGTTTAGTGTTGAGTCAGTGCACTTGGGATGGGAGAGGGGCCATACCTACACCTCTGTGTTGTTATGTAAATGTGGTGTGCCTCACAGCCAATCACAAGTTAGTGTGAATGAATGCAAGTAGCTACTCTTGTATTACAGAGACTGGACAGAACACATACTGTTTAAAACTTTTTTATTAACCACATGCATTTTAAGTCAAAAGAAAGGAAAACATACACAGCAGTAAAAAGAAGTCTGTGGGTTTCATAGGTTAACACCTATCACATCAGCCTAGATCATTTTTTCCTGCCAAGACACACTACCTGCTGGACTGTTAAAAAATGTAGTGTAGGCCCGCCTGTTCTCGTAAGCTTGTCTGGCAACTCTGCGCCCACCAATGTTCAGAGCTTGTGGCAAACGTAGTCCTCGCTCTTCAGCCTCATCCCAGTATCTCTGGTTCTCTGACGGGGCAAGCAAGTAGTTGTGGAGGATGATGGCAGCCACAACCAGTGTGTCCACGTGGTTTGGATGTAAGTTTATGTCTCTGAGCATAATTCTCCACCTTGCAGAGAGGATTCCAAACGCACATTCCACGACCATGCGTGCTCTTGAAAGTCTATAATTAAAAATACGGTTGTCGTGGTCCAGATCAGTAGCAGGGTAGGGCCTCAGCAGGTAGGTTTTAAGCGGGAAGGCAGCATCTCCCACCAAGACATGGGGCAGCGGTCCGAGTTCTGGTGCACCAGGCAAAGGTGCACTTGGCGGTACATTCAGGTCTCCCCTCTCTAGTCCCTTTCCCAGATTTGATGCTGAAAAAACACCTCCATCACTCATCCTTCCAAAGTCCCCAACTTGAATT
>NW_015152302.1:40445-42866 GCF_000732505.1 Cyprinodon variegatus
TACGTGAACTCCAGTTCTCGCGAGTCAATCTCCGGACCTGTTGCCGGAGCCGCACCGCACCGTAGTCAAAAGGGCGGTGTGAGAGGGGGTGTGCGGAAGTTGCGGTCTCCGTCGGCTCGGTAACCGCACCGGAGTCTGTGTGAGCAAGGGGTTATTGTTTGTAGTGCTAGTAGTAGTAGTTGTTGTAAAATATATTATAATGTTTATCTTTTGTGTCAATGAGTTGCACATTTGAAGTTAACTGAGCTAACTTGCATAGATTTTATGAACAAGAATACAAATTTTATTTTTCAGATTCTGCGAGAAACTAAGAAAGAAAGGTGAGTAATTTTGTTTCCTTTTACAGAGAAAGTTTGAAGAAAGGATGTTATTATACTAGAACTCAGTAGCTGTAGTGCTGTAAGAAGATATTTTTTGTCTCACAATTTGTTTTAGAAATAATGAAAAGGAGGGAACATCCATTGACCAGCTCAGGCATTAGGAGGAGGGCTCGTATTGCTTTGGAAAAAAGATAATACTGGTGAAGAAGAAGAGATCCAAAATGCTTCTGAGTCGGGGTCCGAACCAGAGTCCCAGTCTGTTGAGGGACCAGAGAGCCTACACAGGAAAACTTAGAGAGTACTTTTTTCAGAGTTACTATTATTTTCCTCTAAAAGAGTAATGTTTATTAATTTTGAAATGCAATTACTTCAAGTGGTCACTAGAGTTGGAGGAAAAAATAGAATTAATTATATTGGAGTAATATCAAGACCACGCCCCCTAATACTCCTTAGGTTTCGTTTCTACCTTCATTTTCTATCCCAGGAGTGGATGGTCGAGGTGAAGACGGATGTTTGTTGGGTAAGTCAGCAAATTACTAAAATTACTAAATTGATTCAAGACAAAATGTCAGCAGAATTTTGTTAGCTTACTTGGAAGGTAATGCTTGTGAGTAGCATTGCAGCTTGCGAGTTTGTGCGTTTCACTGCATAACTGCAGTTATGTCGATGCTAACGTTAGCTTCAGCACAAACTACTCCTTTAGATGTGAATTTAAACCAAACTTTACTCTTGTTAGCTTGACTTACCACGTGTGTATTTACTGAGCTTAGGTTTTACTGGCCATTTTATCGAAGGTTTACTCTGTATTGAGTTTTGCCCTCGGTTTGCAAATGTATTTTAATT
The DNA here is from genome assembly GCF_000732505.1 of Cyprinodon variegatus. Classification (NCBI taxonomy): domain Eukaryota; kingdom Metazoa; phylum Chordata; class Actinopteri; order Cyprinodontiformes; family Cyprinodontidae; genus Cyprinodon; species Cyprinodon variegatus. The sequence continues at coordinate 41,609 of NW_015152302.1, forward strand.
TAAAATGTTTCATCTACCAATTTACTATATGTGACCGCGGTCAGGTGGACTGTTTTTCTCTGCTATTCGGGCAAGGACTATGCTGAGGTTTTACCAGACTTCGTTTAATAAATGGGGTTTTTGTATGCACTGTCAGCAAACGCGTGTATTTTACTCTGAATTGAAGCATTAGTTAACTAGTGTGTGTTTGGAGCATTAGCAAGCACATGTATTTTACTCTGTATTGAGACATTAGTTAGCTAGTTTCACATTTCTGCATTTCTTTCACATTTTTGCATTTCACAATTCAGAGTAAAATGCATATGCTTGCTTACAAAATACCAGGTGAAAACGGTCCAAATGAAGAAAAAAAACACACTAGAGAACGGAAAAGCAATTAAAACAATCGGTTACAGTCGATAACCTTACACATGCTTGCTAACGTTTCAAACTCTGAATTGAGGCATCAGTTAGCTAGTGTGTGTATGGACCGTTAGCACCACGTGTATTTTACTCTGAATTGAGTCACAGAAGGAACATGTCCTCAAAGACAGTTTCGGATAGTTTTCCTGCATAGCAAAGGGTGGAATAGAAGTATGTGAGGTTTACAGAGGTAAGCTCAAATGAAACTGGTTGACACCAACCATTCTTTATTCGCCTAGAGACGGTGCGTTGTGGTCTATGCTTGAGCGGCAGCACTGTAACGTTAGGTATGTGAATTGAAAGGCATGTAAACACACTGGAAGCAACCTACGAAAAAAAAAATTTACTTAACCCTGCTTTTACAACAGCATTTAATTATATTCAAATGCAGAGTAGTATCGATTCAACCTGTAGATAGGACTTTTGTAATACTTAAGCCAATTTTAGCATTCAGTGCATGAATATCACCTTAGTAACTTTTATTTTTTTAACTCTCCATAAAGGATGCAGGCTGTAAGAGTGAAATACAGAGACCGCCAGAAATATATTCGTCATGAAGGGCAACTGACCTTCAAATCATTTTTGGAGTGTGGTGAGTGAAACAAATTGCAAAACGTACTGGGTGTCACGTGTAACTTAGTGGCACTGTCTTTTGTTATTATTTTTATTATCATTATTATTATTTATCATTGTTGTTTTTGTCAAGGACCCTTAGAAAAGTATGTATGTGATTTTGGACCCCTCTTTCTAAATGGTGTTTTGTGTACCCTGATAAAAAGAAGAATTGGAGTTTGAAATGTTCGCTGTTAAAGTATTTCCAAAAATTAGCAAAAATCTTTAAAAAAAATTTATAGTT
>NW_015152302.1:46030-47690 GCF_000732505.1 Cyprinodon variegatus
GTAAATAAAAAACAGTAAATTTGCAGCAGAATATGATGCATGTTTGACATTTTTGTCACTGTAAATGTTATAGGCCACCAAATCCCTGTATCCCTCCCCTCTCTTTTCCCTTACACACTGAGCTCATTCTCATTCTGAGGAAGAAACCTGGAGGAGAGAGGATCCTTACCGAGAATGGTCGGACAAAAAGCTTAACAGATTCCAGAAGACGTGACATTGTGAAGATGTTGGTTGCACAATTGGCGAGTGAACATGGGTATGTTGTCATGTAATTAACGTCCAACCCTAACATTTATGGTTTTATTTGGTGCAGATCCAGTGAAGTCCAGTGAAGTCCTTCAAGGGGTGTAAAGGAGGACTACGCAAAGGGCATCACTGCCTTGTTTCCATACCTGGCTGATCTCCAGGGAACTTTGGGCTATGTAAGTACATAAAACAAGTCTAACCTCTTAACTCATTACTTCAGGTACTGATCAAAAAACCGAGTGAGATTTCAACTAAATATTAACATTTCTGTATGATGACCCTTTCTTCTAACCTCAACAAGTTAATCACAGATGATGTCAAACTGGCTGATCTTGATTTTAGCAATTGTCTAGACAGGGGCATGTTGGTGTTTTAAGGAAGAAAAATATGAATAATTTTTTTTGGTTTTTAGGAGCAGTATTACAATCCGGTAGATGGGAGTGGATTTCTTGCATGGAGAGTGAAAACACCTCAGAAAAAGGCCTCAGAGGGACAAAAGAAAAGAAACCCTCAGCCACTGACAGGTACATCAATTTTAGTGTAGTTATATTTTTTATGAGAATTCACACATTCAATTCTTTATTAATATGTAAAGTGCCTTTTGTTACAGTAGTGGGCATTGCATGGGTTTAGAAAAAAAGACGAGTGGCCGGCTGTGTAAGATTAGCATCATTAAGTGGTTTCACTGTTACAGGCGGTCCAGATTCTGGTGACAGAACCCCCTTCTGTAAGGGAAACCAGCTGGCCACAGAAACCCAGTGTTGTGAGGCCATTGCACTGATGAAGCAATCATCAGGGAGAAGATGAAACAGACCTTCACCCATCGCCAAGCAATGGTTAATGACCCAGTGAAGTCTCTGAATTATTCACCACCTTTCCTAGATTTCTTGACATCACAGGAATGGTAGGTTGCTCTTAAACTATCTTGCATTAAAATCGAGCTGAGAGGAAAAATGACTTTAAACACATCACATCCCTGGTAAGTCCCGGTGCACCTATTAACGATGTATGCCATGTTGTTTTCTGTATTCCATCTTGACTGCAGATAGAGCAGGATTTCAGTCTGATGTTTGCTGATGACATCTCTGCAAAGTTCCTGGAGAAGTGGCCTACACACTACAGGCAGAAAGTCCTTGAACAAAGTCGTGGCCTCACCCAGACAGGTGACCCTGAAGATCTCCTTCATGATGCAGAATCTACAACAGAAGAACTGGAAGATGGTACACTTGAATTAAAGAAATATAATTATTATTTATATGCATTGTAGAACATTTTAGTAAAACGTCTTTCTAAATTTCCTTTACTTTCAGGATGGGACAGTAAAAGGTCACCCATCTTGCTCCTTATCCACCTCATGCCACCATCACCTCATGGCCGCAACAAAAGACCAGGAAAGCTCTCTGCCAAACAAGCC
>NW_015152302.1:50386-54680 GCF_000732505.1 Cyprinodon variegatus
CCAGTCCGTCTAAATAAGAGTCTTATAGACAGCTGTGCTGCAACAGTGGCTGAACTTAAAGTGGCAGGTGTAGGTGAAACAATCATTAACTCTTTGGTTACTTCAATGGAAGAGATTGCTGATGAGATCCATAAACAAGCAAAAGAATCTGTGAAGCAATGTCTATCTTTGCAGGAACCTATCAACACTGAGATTGAGTTTAAAATTGATCAGTACTTTGAAGAAATTGAAAATCCTTTTGGTCTCTTAAATTCTGACACTAAGAGAAGGCAGTATTTCACAGAGAAGTGGGGAAGAGTGGAACCTGTTCAATTTGTTCTTGGTACAATATTTGATACTAGATCGGACTACTAGAACTTATGATCTAGTTTTTGTTACTGATAAATTTGTTTATATCCCAATTTTGAAAACGCTAGACTTCATTTCCAAACACCCTAAGATAAAAGAGATGATGCAGAGGAATTATAGTTCAATAAAAGATCTAAATGATTTTTGTGATGGAGATCTTTTCAACAGTCATCCATTATTTTCAAAACAGAAGCATGTAATTCAGTTGCAGCCTTTCTAATACGATTTTGAAGCCCAAATCCATTGGGGAGTAAAAAGGGAATACATAAATTGGGAGCAATGTATTTCACCATGCGTAATCTTTCTCCAAAGCACAACTCAATGCTGCTTAATATTCATTTGGTTGCTTTATTTCATGCCCAAGACATTAAAACATATGGCTTTTCTAAAATACTTGATCCAATCGTGCAAGATATTAAAAAGCTAGAGACTCAAGGAATTCAGGTCCCACTGTCTGAGGAGAATTTATATGGAACTATTGTCCAAGTTACTGGAGACAACCTTGGTCTTCATGGTTTCTTTGGTTTTGTCGAATCATTCAGTGCCAGATATTGTTGCTGCTTTTGTCTTGCTGAGAAAGAGGACTTTCAGGCAGAATTCACAGAAGATTCACCCAAGCTAGTGATGCAAACTCAAGCACTTAATGCAGAACACTGCCAAATAATGGATACAACTCCTAGTCTTCCCTATGTGATGGGTGTTAAACGTTCCTGTGTTCTAAATTCTTTGAAGTACTTTAATACATGTGAAAACTTCTCTGTCGATATCATGCACGATATCTTGGAGGGAGTGGCACAATATGAANTTTTAGACGGCTACCTGCAGGTAGGTGAGCCCTGCCTTAGACTCAGCCTTCCAAGGGAATATCTCTCCTCCCCATCTGTGCTCCACTGACTCCTACAGGCCAATATTGATGGGAAATGATTTTATATTAGTATATTATTATCATCATCCACAGGGCCGGAACCAGACTTTAAAAAATACTGAGGTCCTCTGAAATATTTTTCATTAAAGAACACGGATATAAAAAAATGTGTTTTACTGAAAAAAGAAAAACTGCCATTTGAAATTAAACATTTAAATCAAACAATTAGAAATCCTTTTTTGGAAAGATTTTTCTAATTGTACATTTTAAATTGAATTATTAAAGAGGAATTGTAAATTGTATTTATTGATCCATTATTAAATCCTAAAGCGATGCCAGCCTACTTTATATGAACAAGTGGAACAGATTGGATAACGACTCACTGATGTGGCTCTCTATCTACACTGAAGCAAAGAAACCCTGATATATGATGATTATTATTTGTTTAGGGTTTTATTATTCTGACATTATAATGTAGGATTGGTCAACAGTTAAATGTAAAAGTGAAATATTAACCCCCCAAACACTAGACTTCATTTAGACGTTGGTTTTTAGGCTAAATCTGGTCGGTTCATCATAGTCTTGATTTAATCCAGAAATCATTGTTGAATATTTGGCTGTTTGGTTTCTCTGAATTGTTCCCAAATGAGTCCAACAATAGACATTATAAATATTTTTAGCGATCTTCAAATAACGACTTTTCACCTTTCATTTTTCAACTAAATGTAGATGTCATTTGGATGTAAATCATCACATCATTACAAACATTTTTTTGTTCAGTGGGAGGAGTTAAAAACAATCAATATAATTGCAAAACCAACAAATTTTCTTTTGAGGGGTTGAAAACATCTTAGTGCCTCTAAAATTTGCCTGCTGACTCAACTGGAGGGAATAAATTTTTCCTCTTCTGTTGCTAAAAATACACAGAAAATACCAGCTGTTTGGAAAAATAAAGCAGCATAAATTACAACTTATTTCATTCTCAACAATACTTCCAGGACATAATCAGTGTTTAGCATCAACGGCGTTCACTGAATATGTTCCTATTTTTAGTGAACGGATCAGTTTTGAAGTAATGAACGTGAACGAGAGCGACGTTCACTCTGAGAATAATGAGCGACACACACAGCTCACGTTGGTTTTCAATTGATAACGACACTTTTTATTGGATAACGTCAGGTTTTACGGCACTTATTACAGCAAACAGCCTGACAGAGCAGCAGGTCTACTGCTGGTACCAGTCTGCTCCATTCAGACTCATCTGCTGGGATTTCTGATACCAGTTTAGCAGAGCTCTTGGCAGAGTTTGATCAACTAACAAAGGAAAAAACAGAAAAAACCTCACGTTTAGTATAAACTATTCCCACCGGGACTTAACAAACATGTTCGTCCATCAGCCACGTCCACTTCACATTTAAAGCCACACATGGAGTTAAAGCATCAGTGCTATCTGTGGAAATATCTGCTACTGAATGAGGAAAAGAAGAAATCATTTTGATCCAGATATTTTCTGATTTCGATCTATATATTATCATCACACATTAAAAGGGGGAAATATGAGGTTCAATTGTGGAGGATTGTGGCTTCATTTACCAAGTGAACTTAAACTAGTTCATTTATAGGTTTGTGAAGTTAGTTCATTGCTTGAAAAAAAGTCAACTGTGAACTTTGAGCTTGTTGTTTTTTATTATGAACTGGAACAACATTGAATATGCTGTGATTTCTCAGCTGATAAATGATGTGGGCCTACAGTACATCTGCATAACTTTCCAGGCTGCTTTTGAAGGTTCTCTACTGGAGCGCTGTTGTGATCATCTCATCTTCTTTTACCCGCTGCTTTTGCCACAAAACTTTACTTCAGAGTCCAAAGAAATTTAAAAAAAAAAGTTTATATGCTCATTAATATTTTGATTCCAATTTAATGTAGTAGCTGTTATATTCATGTTCGACCAGGCGTCTTGCATCTTGTATTGCTCAGACACTTTTATTAATGACTCTTTTCAATGGGACTCATACTTTATCCTCCTTTCTTTAGGAAATATGTTACAAAAGAATTCTGTCAAAGAATACCAATATTAATTGTTTAAGACCAATAGCGCACATTTAAAACAGGAATCACAAGATATAAGCATTTAAACTTTTTTTTCAGTTTTTTCCACCATTCTGGTTGATCTTTGCAACAAAGGTGGATTGTCCCCAATACTGTCCATGTCACAAAGTGCTTCAGTTGGAGAAATAATCTTAGAGTCCTTAGAATCTTCTTTTGACTCATCAACAGTCTCTAAAGGTGTTTTCAACAAACTGCGATGATTTCGTCTCAGAACTTGTCCATCTTCTGTTTTTACTTCAAATGAACATGGAGCTCCTTCCTGCACAATAGTTGCAGTATAGTATTCCATCCCTTATCATCCTGAATCATTACTGGATCGTTGTAGGACAATGGATGTAGAATCTTAGCTGATCTGTCATAATATGACTTTTGTTTTATTTTCTCTCTTCATAACTTTTACTCCAGTATTGACAGATTCTTTAAACCTTGTTCATTACTTTCATAACTTGGCAGAGTTGTACAAATCTTCTGATTCATCAAAAGTTCAGCAGTTGAAAATCCACATGGCAATGTTGGTGATCTGTAGCTTAATTAAGCTAAATATGGGTCAGAGTTACTATCTGCAGCTTTCTTCAGAATTTGCTTAAGAATTTGAACTCCTTTCTCCACTTTTCTATTCGATTGTGTATAATGAGGACTTGATGTTACATGCTTAAAATCATACTGTTCTATAAACGTTGGCCATTCTCTGCTACTAAAACATTGTCTAAGAAGTTCACTGTTCACTGTTGTCACTCATCACAATCTGTGGAATGCCATGCCTTCCACAGATTGATTTAGCATGTGTTATGACACAATTTGATGACATGTAACCTAACACAGCCATCTCCGGATAGTTTGAATAGAAACCAACAGAGATGGCAAAAGTACTCACTTTCTGTACTTGAGTAAAAGTACAGATACTTGTGTTAAAAAATACTCTGGTAAAAGTGGAAGTACTGATTAAACTTCTTTACTCAAGTAAAAGTAAC
>NW_015152302.1:55610-56401 GCF_000732505.1 Cyprinodon variegatus
TCAGTAACAGTCCATTCACCATGCTTAGGACAGCTTTAACATTGAAAAACTGAACATGAGCCTATTGACCATCCATAAAGCCATGATCGCCACCTAGTGGACCTACTCAGAATTCCATCGTCACAGTAGGAAAATGTTAAAATAAAACCAGAACTGCTCTACATTTTTCTATATCAATTTATGGAAAAAAAACTGTTTTTGTTTCTCATATCAACACAACAAATGATTAATGTATTCTTTCCCTCACTCTGTAGGATAGTTTTATTCCTGTTTGGTTGAAAATTTGGAGTCTGGTGAAAAAAAGGTGACTTGCTACCTCAGGGTCAGAGGTCAGACTCTACCTTGGGTCGGGGGGGTGGAGGAAGAGCAGGATGGGCTGACTGAAGCATGTCTATAAGGAGTCTGGTGTTTCTCTGCTCTGTTGGGTTGGAAAACATTCCCTCTGCTCTGTTTATGATCCAACCCTGACCTACAGCCATGAAGCACCAGAATCAGATCCTACGTAAATGAAATGGACATTTAAAAGACATGTCATGCTGTTAGGAGACCATAAAGGTGACGTCAACTAATCTCAACAGATTCTCCCAGTTATGGGGGATTTACCATTAGGCAAGTTCCCTACAGCCCCAAGTTCCTATCCTTATTGGTGCACATTATGTTTTTGATAAAAATCCTTTCACTAAAACGCCTTCCAAACGCCTGTAATATTAAGTATGTCTCATTGAGACAAGCAGCGAACTCTGCCCTCCAGAGCAAGTAGATTGGTAACCCCGCCTCCTGCTCTCCTCTAT
>NW_015152302.1:59304-60819 GCF_000732505.1 Cyprinodon variegatus
TATCAATGTAAACAAATTCTCACAGTCTAGTTCCAGTTAAATCAGCCTTCATTGGTCTGTCTGCTGTTTCTAGCTGAAGAGTCTCACCTTACTTTGGCTCCACATCTCCCCTTTATCCAGAACCATCAGCGTAGTGCTACAGGGCAGCGACTGGAAGAACTCCTCAGAGTCCACCACAGTGCCGTCCTCCTCCAGGACCAGAGTCAGGAGGTTACAGCAAGACAGCATGAAGACCCTCGCTGCCTGGGACACGCCACCATGGAAGAGAAAAAGCCAGTAAAGCGGAGCGTTGAAAGGTGGAACATCCCAGAGGAACCGCCATGTTCACCTGCTCCAGCAGCTCAGGAAGCGTAGACGCCACCAGGCTCCTGCGCCGCCGCCGGCTGTGGGTGCAGACTTTATAGCAGCGAGGCTGAGGGGATGGCAGGATGTGGAGAGAGATGGTGGTGTGGACCGTGGACACGGACCTGATGGGGAGTTAGGATGGCAGGAGGAGAAGTTCATCAGAAACAAGGAGGACTGAGAACTTCTTTAGAGAAGATTCTGATGAAAAACTGAACAGAAAAGGTCTATAATTTAACACCTGCATTAGAAAATAAAAACACCTTAATGAAATAGAACTGTAGTGTGGGGTTAAGGGTCTTGGTCAGAGACCCAGAGTGCCAGCTTTGGGAATCGAACCGGGTACTTGCAACCTTCTCGGGGTACAAGCATGTGATGTTATGAACAACAACTATAACCATTGTTTATGGAAGAGAAACTGTCTAATTGGAATCTTTCTTATTTTGTACACCGAATTTTAAACACTGAACTTTTATCTGGTGAAAATTAAGCTGCGAAAAATTCAGCTGCAAATGTCTTGACCTTTTGGTGAACTCAAGCCTAAGCAATCTACACTCGATGTAGTCGAGCAGATTCTAGCCAATGAAATTAGCTCATTTGGTCAGAAAGAAAATAAGAAATTGCCGCCGGTCACTTCTTCTTCATCAAACGAAGAGCCTTGGCAGAAATGGGTTCAGTTATTTCACCCAGTCTGATTGGATGAAAAACTAATGGCTGTCTATAGTAGCTACCTGATGTTTTTTAATCATCAATTTAACAAGAAAAACTCCTCATTCAGCTTCATTCAGCTGGGAACAAAGCTATGCCCGACTGTCGTGTCATGTGACCAAATGAGCTCATTTCATTGGCTAGAAGCTGCTCAACTGCATAGAGTGTAGATTGCTTTGGCTTGAGTTCAGCAAAAGGTCGACACATTGGAGTCAAATTTTTTGCAGGTGAAATTTTTTTCAGGAAAATTATTAACAGATTAAAATTTAGTGTAAGAAATTCAATGTATAACAAAATTCAGTGTTTAAAAATTGGTGCAAAAAATTGTAGACTGTTATTCTTCCATAATTGTTCTTCATCGTAGAGGAAGACTTTATCTTGAGCACAGCTGGTTATCTGGAAACGTTTAAAACAATAATGAATCCATCACAGATCTGCATCAGATGCATTCAGGAAAATAGATGA
>NW_015152302.1:61383-62838 GCF_000732505.1 Cyprinodon variegatus
ACAGGAGAAGCGGCAAAAGTGATGTTTAGACACTGTCCTCAGAAAACATTTGGTAAATTATAAATATTTTAAATCAGGTTGGGTCCGGATTAGCCAGCAGGTGGGTCCGGATCGGGACCGCGCTCCGCTAATCCGTGACCTCTGCATTAAACCGAAGCCAAGAGTACCGAGTAACGTTTCTTTTAAAAATGTAAGGAATAGAAAGTACAGATACTTGTATAAAAATGTAATGAATAGAAGTAACAAGAAAAATAGGTAATGGAGTAAAGGTTAGATACCTAAAAAGTGTACTTAAGTACAATTACAAAGTGTAGTAACGAAGTGTAATTTTATACATTTTCACTGAATATTCAGTTTGTTTACCATAAATATAAGATGTTTTCAACACTGTGAAATATTTCCACGGAATAACAAAGCTTGAAACAAAATTGTTGAAAAAAATGATTACCAAGGACATTTTACATAATTACAGCACAAACTAATGAGAGATGAAAGACAGTGAATGGAAAATTTACTTCATAATAATGAGGAAATATTTAGATAAAGTAGAAGTTCTGGACAGCAGAGTCAATGATGGCTGGACCCAGACAAGTATCTTAGAAAGCTGAGAGGCTGCATCACCTTTATTACTGCTGTGTGATAAAGCGTATCTGTGTGTCAGATATGCATGAACTCAGCCCCCCCCACCCCCGTTAGCCCAGCACCACATTTAAAATGGAAAAATCCCAGAGAAAACACTGGACCACCTTATGGTTTAACACCTGTGATAAACAGGGAGGGCATGGCTCTGGTAGCTCAGTCTCTACTCTATTCAGTTTTGCATAAAGAGTAATGCTCTATGGAGTCTAATCCGCTTATAAAGAGCAAATTGCATTTGATACAATGCAAACTAAGTGTTTTCTAAAGTGTTTTGGTCGCCATAAGGAAGTAATTTCACCAGTTAAAGTAATATTTCTTTTACCTTACAAGCAAAATTACTTGACTTGAGATTTGTGAATTCAAAAACTCAATACAGTGTCATTTAAATGTATTATTCTTACTCTCTTTTATGATTTGCTTTGCCTTTATGCCGCTTCAATGTACCTTTCCTTTTCCTTTGATGGTGGGGATTTTTTTATGCCTCATATTAAATTTAGCGCTCAGAATCAGAAATACTTTAATAATCCCAGAGGGAAATTACTTTTGTTACACACTACAGTTACAATTATATATATATATATATATATATATATATATATACTGTATATATATATATATACACACTAGGGATGGGAATCGAAAACCGGTTCCTGTTCAGAACCGGTTCCGTATTTTCCGATTCCATGGCATCGTTTGGCAGCTTGCTGAACGATTCTTTTTTCGATTCCCGCAGCACCAGAGCCAAATGCGCCGGCTCTGGCGAGCACGACTTACGTCACGTTTTTTACGCAAGTTACGCAAGTTGGAAGAACTATT
>NW_015152302.1:63168-67084 GCF_000732505.1 Cyprinodon variegatus
TCAGACATGCAAATAAAGATTATTACACAAATTTGATATTGGAAAGAAAAGTCGATATTTTAGGAATGTCGAAAGTGTTCATAGATGTTATCGACAGTAATTTTTAGTCAAACATCCTTCTTGATTAATGAGCAAAATGTTGAGATTAATTCTAGTTTTTGTAAATGTTGGTCTGAATCTATTCCATCATATATTAATGATAGTTGGAAAGGTGACAATAAAGTGCTACAAACCCATTACTTTGGTGAAATCTAAAACAGCTTTTCTTTCCTGAATAAATAGAAAGATTGTCTAGCTTTTTAAATCGGGTATTAAGATCAGTCTTAATAATTACAGGCCTATATCTTTGCTCTCTCAGTTTTCAAAAGTCTTCGAGAAATGTTTTGTTAAAATTGATCCTTTTATAGAAATATATTTTCATTTGAATGAAAATCAGTTTGGTTTTAGATGTACTCGGCCAACAGCTTTGGCACTAATAAATATCACAGATGACAGAAATGACAAAAAAGTTGAAATATAAAGTAATTTGTTCAATGATTATTAATGGCTGTTATGCTGCCATCTGCTGTGTCTTCTGAGTACTGCAGTTATATTGTACTGTTCTGAAACAAATAAGACACTCACGTTAAAAGGGCTGTTCTCTTCAAAAATGACTAAATAAAATTCAGTCGGAGTTTTTATCTACTTGAAAATGGTTTTTGATTCTCCTGATCACAGCAAAGGTATGGAATAAGAGGTTTAGAGCTAAACAATAGATATTTAGAAACTAGACAGCAATACACCGAAAACACCAACATGACTCTAAATTAAGTATAAATCTAGGTGGGGTCCCTCAGGGCTCAGTGTTGGTGACTAAACTTTTTATTTTCTATTAAATTACCTCAGTGATGTTTCACAGACAATGTGGTTTATTCTTTTTGTATTTTACTAATTTCTTTCTGTCAGAAATTAATATTAATATGAAATCTGTTGAGCAAGAAATTAATCTAGTCTACAATCATGCTTTATTAAAAATAGGCAATAATTAAAAATCATTAAAACAAAGCATGGATGTCTTTGTTTATTGTAAAAGAGAGGGACACAACCTAGAACAGATAATGGATGTCTATTCTATTCTATTAACATTTCTCTATCTGTAGTTTGGGTCTGTTTTATGTGTTGTCTTCTCCATTCCGAGGGCCCCCTGCCTGTCTTTGCCTAGGGCCCCACATTTCCTAAATCTGCCCCTGCTCACAGTCTAGTTCCAGATAAATCAGCCTTCATTGGTCTGTCTGCTGTTTCTTGTAAAAAAGAGGGGAATAAGAATTATTAATTGCTCTGCTCCAAAAGAACATCAGGACTGGTTATGAAATCAAGATGATTGAAGGAGCTGATGGTTCTACAAACACTCTGAGTTTAGCAGAGAGCAAAGTTTGGCCTCTGACCAGCTGGTCTGAAAACATTTTCACTGCAACCTGAGAAACTAGCAGAAGAAATAATGACTTTAAATATCGTTTTGTTAAAAAACAAACTAAAACATGTGTTTCTGTGGCTGAAGTGGAAAACTGGAAATGGTTTAAAGTGATGTTTAAATATTCTTCAGCTTTATTACAAATACATTTATTAATATTTATGGAAAAGGAGGCTTTAAAATCTAAAAGGAAAAAAAGAAAATAAAAGAGAAGAAAGAAAAAGGGAAGATTAAAAAAACAATTGAGAATGATGTAGGAAAATATTAACATTGTTTGTGTTTATCTATGTGTATTTGTAAAGACATAGAAAAATCTGTCTGATTGTTATAGATTTTAAAACATGAATCAGGCTGAAGATTAAAGAATAAAATTAATAAAAATTAAATTAATAATTAGAAACAGCAACTATTTCTTTGTTGTTTTTTTCCATCTTTAATGATTAATGAATCATTTGCAGCTGCTGCTTCAGACCTCTGAGTGATTTATTGGAGATTTTAAAAACTGCNTCAATCTCTAACGTTCTGCTCTCTCTGCTTTTTCTCATAGTAGCTTCATCTGGTCTGTTCCTGTTTGGCTGTGACTCCATCCTGGATTCACACTCAATTTTCAAAAATCTTGAAGAAATGTTTTGTTAAAATTAATCCTTTTATATAAATAAATGGTTTTAGAAGTACTCGCCCAACAGCTTTGGCACTAATAATATAATAAGATGACAGAAATTACAAAACAGTTGAATTATGAAGTAATTTGTTCAATGGTTATTAATGGAGAGGCTGTTATGCTGCCATCTGCTGTGTCTTCCGAGTACTGCAGCTGTATTGTACTGTTCTGGAAAAAAATAAAAATAAGACACGTATGTTTAAATGCCTGTCTCTCGCCTGTTCTCTTCAAAAAGGATCAAATAAACCTCAGTTGGATTTATAGACTTGAAAAAGGGTTTTAATTGTCCCAATCACAGCAAACATGGAATAAGAGGTTTAGAACTAAACACTAGATATTTAGAAACTAGACAGCAATAAACACTGAATATGTGAAGTCACCATGACACTAAATTAAGTATTATTCTAGGTGGGGTCCCTCATGGCTGAGAGTTGGTGACTAAACTGTTTATTTTCTGTTTAAATTAGCTCAGTGATGTTGTAACTCCAAAGTGACAACACTGGCACAGCTTCATTTAGACGGGCTCTTTATTAAACGCTGTGAAAACTACAGAAATAGAAGACAAAGCTTTAGATATAGATACATTTACAGACAATCAGGTGACACGTGCTTTAACAGATGTTACCTCGTTACTATTAGAAATAAAAACACATTTTTACAAGAAATAAATTATTTCACTGACATTTACAGATGTATCACAGACACTGTGGTTCTTTCTTTTTGCAGATATCAGAAATGAATATCGAAATCTGTTGAGCAAGATATTAAGCGTTTACAATCATGCTTTATTAAAAATAGGCAATCATTAAAAATCATTAAAACAAAGTTTTGATGTCTTCATTCATTGTAAAAAAAATAAATAAATAAAAAAATAAAAAAAAATGAGGAGAATAAGAATTATTAATTGCTCTGCTCCAAAAGAGCATCAGGACTGTTTATGAAATCAAGAGGATTGAAGGAGCTGATGGTTCTACAAACACTCTGAGTTTAGCAGAGAGCAAAGTTTGGCCTCTGACCAGCTGGTCTGCAAACATTTTCACTGCAAACTGAGAAACTAGCTGAAGAATTAATGACTTTAAATATCTTTTTGTTAAAAACAAACTAAAACGTGTGTTTCTGTAGCTGAAATGACAAACTTGAAGAGGTTTAAATTGAAGTTTAAATATTCTTCAGCTAAATTCTAAATACAAACAAAATCTTTCATATTTATGAAAAAGGAGGCATAAAAATCTAAAAGGAAAAAGGAGAAAAGAAAGAGAAGAAAGAAAAAGGGAAGGTTAAAAAAAGAACAATTGATGATGATGTAGGAAAATATTAACATTTTTTGTGTTTATCTATATGTGTATTTTTAAAGACATAGAAAAATCTGTGTGATTGGATTTATAGATTTTAAAACATGAATCCGGCTGAAGATTAGAAACCGCAACTATTTCTTTCTTTCTTTCTTTTTTTTTTTTTTTTTTTTTTAATCTTTGATCATTAATGAATCGTTTGCAGCTGCTGCTTCAGACCTCTGAGTGATTTATTGGAGATTTTAAAAACTACTTTTAGTAGCAAAGTTTTTTCTTTTGTATCAGAGCCACACCTAAAAAAGGTGAGTCACCTGTAGAAAGCTGCGCATGCGCACAGTGAGATCAGGTAAAACTGAAAGTATTTCAGTTTATTTTCCTTCAGACTCCATTTTAAGTCGCAGACATCCAGACAGTAAGCAGGGTGAGTACTGACACTTTCTACTAAACACTTTAGGATCAGTTTGAAACTTTTCTTTGGCTTAAAGTGAAATATGTTCTTCCACCGCAGACAGG
>NW_015152302.1:67653-72578 GCF_000732505.1 Cyprinodon variegatus
ATATAGAGATTCTTCGTTTTCCAGCCACTTTTGTTGAAATTTCAATTTTCCTATTCTCTAGCTTTATATATCTGACGAAATTGTCTTTATAAACATTTTTTTTTAAATAAAGCATTTCAAATGCCATGATAATCGCGTCTAATTAGTGCCAATTAAGGCCTTATTTTAAAAAATAATGATTTAATTACTTTTAATTATTTGTAATTATCCGAGGAAACCCTGTTTTGCTGCTTTGAATTTAGTAATATAGAGCATGCTTTCCTCAAACTCCGAGGAAGTCGGAGCGGAGCAATATGGGAGGAAGAGTAGAGGATGGAGGCTTTGCTTTGCGCAGATGGTCTGGAGCACAGCAGGGCGGAGTGGAGCGGTGATGGAGGATGTGGGATTTAAGAGTAAAAGGAAAATGAACCAACCAGAAACAAAGAGACAGGATGGTAAACAAAAAGGCGCCCAAATCAAATGCTAAGAAAAGTGAAAGAAAGATTGAGCTGGGTTGGTTAAAGATAACGAATTAGTGCAAATGAGCTCAGAAAAGTGGTCTGACCGGAAGAGTTTCCAACAACAGAACAGAGAAAGACAGAATAGAAAGCTGTTCCACTTCTGAATTGGGAACACATTTAATAGGTATTATTTCTTAGATAAAATGAATTTTAACCTGGAAAGACTCAGAGAAGAAGACCAACACTCAAGAGATCTGTATTGAAAGGTTTCAGCAGGTGAACGTGGAGACAGAGTGAATGGTGAGGGAAGGCTGTCTCCATGTTCACCTGTTGAAACCTTTCAATAAAGATCTCTGATTGTTGGTCTTCTTCTCTGAAAGAAAAATTATCTCAGCATCTGAAACTGCTGCAGCTCTCAGAGAATCAGAAAGACAGAGCAGCTTTTCAGATCTGATCTAGGAAGTTCAGTGGGAATATTAAATCAAAGAGAGAGAATTTTCTGAGGTTTACAACAGCATCCGCTAAATTTAACATTAAAGTTCATTAAAAGTTTGTTCAAACTGTTCAGGATTCTATTTAAAATTCATCTTTTCACATGCTATAGATCATTATATTCTCAATTTTAATTTAGATGGAAAAAATATTCCTTGAAAGCTTAAAAAAAACAAACATCCACTGGACTTGGTTTTTTCAAAAATTTGAAGACGTTTAGCTTCCCCTCCAGGAAGCTTTCTCAATTCAAATGTCTGGATCCGCGGTGAGTTTGAGGCTTTATATAGACAAGGCCTTGTATTGTTTGGAAACATGCAAATTGAAACCGACGAGCGGGTCGTTAGGTTCCATTGTTGGCCTGCAATACCTGAAACCTGTCTATGATTGTCGGTCGTTAAAGGAGGGATTGTTCACCTGGCTGAAGAGAGGAGATACTTCGTTCCTCTGCGATGGGGTGGGGGTTGTGATGATACCTGGAAGGGATCAACTCTATAACTGAATTGCAGGTTTGTGGGAACTGAAATCTGAGTCCACAACCTCTGTTTAAAGTTGTTTTTTTCTCTCTTAAAATAGATGGCTTCTTCATGCCCCTCTCAAACCACCTTTCTTCTTTATCCAAAATGTGAACATTTGAATATCAACATGTTATTATGGAGACGATGAAAACAAACAAATCTCTAAACTCAGAGTTCATCATCAGGATCCAGTCAGAGTCTCTTTAAACTCAAACTGCTGCAGCTTCAACCTCTGAGGATCATCAGGACACAGATCAGCTTCTCTCCTCCACTAAGATCATCACCNCTCACTTCCGTCTCTGCGCGCGCTCCACCTGCTCTATCCGCGCTTCATAGCTGTGCGCTCGGCACTAATATTGCTGCATAGAAGCCCAGCATCAGTCCTTCACTGAGGAGTCCAAACTATTCAGCTTTATTAGAAATCCTGCTGTTTAAAAACACTTTGCTAGAAGTTAGAGGAGCAACTTCAACGTTTTACTCAGTAAAAGTCTAAAAGTACCATTTTAAAAACTACTTAATAATAAAAGTAAAAGTAATGCATGAAACAATGTTAAAAACAAAATATTTTAGCCTTATAATGGATATTGCTCTACCCTATTAAAGGAACATTTTTCTACTATTCTGGATGATAATTTCCTTAGATTTCATTATGTTAGTTTTATAACTAATGGTGTCAGATTTAACTTTGCATCATCTTGAAAAACTTTTTATTTTGTTTGTGGTGAAGTTTGGGTACCAAGTTCAACCGCAAAGAAATTAATTGTCTGGATGAAACTAATTATTTTGATGTTTTTATTTAAATATAAACAGGCCATAATGCTTAAATGAATCAAAACTAATCAGTCTATTTTAAAAATTTAAGGAATAGAAGGAAAAAGTTGTTTAAAGAATAATTACTACAGAAAAGTATAGATAGCCAACATTTCTACTTCAGTAAAGAAACAAAGTATTTGTACTTTGTATCCTGAACATCAGACCCTTATTGTTCACAATATTATGATTATCATGGTTTATTATTACTATGATAGCTCTTATTTGTTTATCTGAAGTTAATCATTTATTTATTTAATATTCTGTATATGAATCAATATAAACAGCCATTTAAAGAGTAAATCAAGCTAAGAGTAAGAAAAAAGCAAACCCAAACAAAAATGACTAAAACAAAGCTTTTTTTTTTAACATTTCCAGATTTTAATACATATTTTTGCATCTTCTGTGTATATTTTGATTCCTTAAGGACTTATTGTTCAGATATCAAAGAAAGTTATTAATGAAGCTTGAGGGATGATTGTGGTCAGAAAATTTAGATGTATCTTTTTTCATATATTGAGTTGTGCTATTTAGCCACTGAAAAATATTTTTACTCAGTCTGTTTCACCTACACTGTACAAGGCCACAAAATGCCTGAGTCAGTGTTAGAAATATTTATACCCATAACAAGCCAGATCCTTTCTCATGTTACTGTTTAACCAAAGTGTCTGTTATTTGTTTTGACTCTGAGGCAAATGCTGCCCAGATCAGAACAGGACTGATTTCCATGCAATAAGGAGGATATGATGAACTGTTCTCTCTTTGCAAACATGTAAAAAAAAATGTAGACTGAGTGAAAATCATCGATCTCGGTTTATTTAATTAAAGTGAATAATTGAATACGTTTTTCCATGACAATGATGTAGATGAGTTGCTGCTTGTTTAGTTTCTCTCACAGATCATTTACTGCAGACAATAGTTAATATTTACTATATATTTATAGCATATAATAGTTCTTAATTACAATCCTACGAACTTTAGATACAGTGTGGTAGATTATACAGTAGAGATATATCTACTATAAAGTTATTACCTCTGCAATGACTACAATAAAATGTGATTATAGGATACTTTATTATCATTTACTAGTTGTCTGTTTTATTACTTTATATGCAGCAATGTTTCACAATAAGTTGTTTATTGATAACAAATTACTTTACTTTGGATTCTTANGTTTTGTTTTAAATCTATTTTCAGACATGGTATAAACTGAACTGAACATCAGTCCTTGATGAACAGCTGGATACTATTAGAGCTCTGATATTTACAGCATTGAAGCTGCAAATAGTATTAAAACAAATTAGAAGAAGAAGCATAAGTTCAATGAGGAAAATAAGTATTTTAAAATCCTGCTATCATGCAAGTTCTCCCACTTAGAAATCATGGAGAGCTCTAAAATTATCATTGTAGGTACATTTCCACTGTGTGAGACATAATCTAAAAACTAAATCCAGAAATTACAATATATGATATTTATTTTACAATTATTTGTATGATTCAGCTGCAAATAAGTATTTGAACTTTTGTCTATCAGCTAGAATTCTGACCCTCAAAGACCTGTTAATCTGCCTTCAAAATGTCCACCTCCACTCCATTTATTATCCTAAACTAGATGCACCTGTTTGAGGCCATTAGCTGCTTAAAGACACCGGTCCACCCGATCCAATCAGTAAGAATAAAACTTCTAACTTGGCCAAGGCCAAAGAACTGCCCAAAGACACTCAAGACTAAATTGTACACCTCCACAAGGATGGAAAGGGCTACAGGGAAATGGCAAAGCAGCTTGGAGAAAAAATGTCCTCTGTTGAAACAATCATTAGGAAATGGAAGAAGCTAAAGATGGCTGTCAATCTCCCTCTGCCTGGGGCTCCATGCAAGATCTCACCTGGTGGGGTCTCAAGGATCCTAAGAAAGGTTAGAAATCAGCCCAGAACTACACAGGAGGAGCTGCTCAATGACCTGAACAGAGCTGGGACCACCTTTAATATACACTCAAGCCCAACTTGTGCTTCTGATGCATAGCCTCTGCAACCGTTGAATCTGTCTCTGTGCACAACAACATCCCCCGTGCAGAGGCTCTGAAGTCGTCGTTGCACACCCCAAAAAAATCCTGACTACTCGTCGTACGGTCGCAACCCGCGCAGACCTCAAGTGGAAGTACGCAGACAAAAATCAGCTGTGATTGGTCCTTGGTATGCCTTTCTGGCTGTCTGTCTGTTCGTCTGTCTTGATTCGGTGACGGGGCGCGCCATTTTTAAAACCCGAGGAACAACTACAATGGACAACAACGACAAAAGGTTAATCGGTCTTTTTGCCAGCTCCATTAACAGAACCTGTTCCTATTCGATGTCTAGCAACTCTAGATCCATCTCCATGACCGTGATTTCTTGCAGATGTACCATTGTTGTTTTGAAAGATAAACACTCCCGCCGGTGCTGCTGAAGTTGTCGTCACCATCCGCTTATTTTCTTGCGAGTTCTCGAATAGACTCCCCCTTGCGCTTTGGCGGGAAACTGTTGTGCATCCCTAGAAATTCCAGACCAACGGCGCAGAAGCATACCAGCAAAACTAGTTTGCGACCAGACCCAAGTGACATTTGATGTGTGTGGTTGCAGAAGTATAATCTGCCCTTAAGACCTCATGGTTTTAAATCAGGCATGGTACAGGA
>NW_015152302.1:74281-76216 GCF_000732505.1 Cyprinodon variegatus
TTGAAGTAACAAATGCATGGACTAGTTTCTCAGCATCTCCCCCTGGACAGGAGATTTCTAATTTTTGCAATATTCCTCACATAAAAGAAGGAAATTCTAGAAACCTCTTTGATATGGGATTTAAATGACAGGTCCTGATCAAAAATAACACCAAGATTTTTTACTTTATTATCTGAAATCAGTTTAATCCCATCCAAATGAAGTGATTGACTAATCAGCTTATTTTTCAAAGACTTTGTTCCAAAGACTAGAACTTCTGTTTTGTCTGCATTCAGAAGGAGAAAGTTAAGAGTCATCCAGGTTTTTATGTCTACAAAAACTGCCTGTAATTTATGTAATGGGTTAACTTCATCTGGATTTATAGACAGATATAGCTGGGTATCATCGGCATAACAGCGAAAATTAATCCCATGCTGTCTAATAATTCTACCGATTGGAAGCATATATAAAGTAAAGAGAATTGGTCCTAGCACTGATCCCTGTGGTACTCCACAGGTAACCTTTGAGTATGTGGAAGATCTGTCATTAACATGAACAAACTGAATTTGATCAGATAGATAAGATTTAAACCAGTCTAGTGCTGTTCCTTTAATTCCAACAAAATATTCAAGTCTTTCTAATAGAATATTATGGTCAACTGTATCAAATGCAGCACTAAGATCCAACAGGACAAGCACAGATACCAGTCCATTATTTGAGGCCATGAGAATATCACTAGTGACTTTCACCAGAGCTGTTTCGGTGCTATGATGAGCTCTAAAGCCAGACTGAAACTATTCAAAAAGTTCATTATGCTGGAAGTGATCGCAAACTTGTTTGGCAACTAGTTTCTCAAGAACTTTAGATAAGAAGGAACATTGGATATAGGTCTATAATTGACCAAGTCATCTGGGTCAAGAGACGGTTTCTTAAGCAGAGGTTTAATTACAGCAACATTAAAAGCCTTTGGTACATATCCCTGTAACAGAGATAGATTAATCACATCTAAAATGGAGGAGGAGATCAAAGGGAATACCTCCTTAAAAAACTTGGTTGGAACTGGATCTAACATAAAAGTTGAAGGCTTAGATGATGACAATAATTTTGCTAACTCTGAATGTTCAACTGGATCAAAGATGTCTAAACCCGGTTCGGATTCCATGACTACCTCAGATGCTGCCTCACCCTCCAGAGACAAACCAATCACGGATAGAGGATTGCTAATAATCTTATTTTTAATAAGATCAATCTTATTTATAAAGAATCCTATAAATTCATTACTTCTAAGAGCAGGTGAAATGGACGGTTCAACAGAGCTATGGCTCTGGGTGAGTTTGGCAACTGTATCAAAAAGAAATCTAGGATTATTTTTATTCTCCTCTATTGATGAGGAGAAGTATGCTGCTCTTGCTTTACAAACAGTCCTCCTATACAGCAGTAAACTTTTTTTCCAGACTAGGTAGGATTCCCGTAGGCCTGTGGAGCGATATTTTCTCCTCCAGTTTCCTAGCATTTTGCCTCAAAGTGCACAGCTCTGCATTGAACCAAGTAGCAAGCTTTCTATTTTTAACAATTTTCATTTTCAAAGGAGCTGCGTTGTCTAAGGCAGTACGCAGAAAACTAGCAACAACATCAGTTCACAGCTCCTGCTGGAACTAGTTCTTCATTATTTATCTTCATTTGCTGAAATACAGTCCAAACATAAACAGGTAATGATGTCCTTCAGTAATCAGTGTCTGGATGATCCAACAGCCCAGTGGTTCCCAGTCCTGGGTCTCATTTAGGAAACATTGGTAGGATCCAGACTAAAAGTTTACGTACAGTAAACGCCTGAAAATGGAGCAGGACAAAAAAATCCTGATTTCTAAAACTCTGTGGACAAAACCAAGCAGTTTTCCTTTCTAGATCCCAGCTGCAGCTCAAAGTTTGTGTCCAATGCTCCACCTCACGTTCAGG
>NW_015152302.1:77040-79466 GCF_000732505.1 Cyprinodon variegatus
AAAAAACTTTAACTGGATGAAAGCAGTGAGGAAGAAATCAGACTTTAGCCTGAAGATCCTCAGTGTGGATCAGTAGAATATCAGCCATATGTCTGCAGTTTAGAGTCAACACAACTTTACCATCAGAAATATCAGCACTAAACTAAAACATGGTGACTGACCTCAATGTCAGTAGTTTGCAGAGAGGAGACTGGAGAAAACCACAGAGCTGCTTCACTCCATCATCTTTCAGGTCGTAGTTGTAGCTCATCTCCAGTTCTGTCAGATGGGAGGGGTTGGACTTCAGAGCTGAGACCAGAGAAGCACAGCTGATCTCTGACAAAATGCAGTCATTCAATCTGAATAAAGAATAAAAGACATGTTGAAGCAACTGGAGAGACAGGTTAAACCTAAAATAATGAGAAAAAAAATGAATAAAAATGCAGAAAAATAATTTGACTGAAAGCTAAAGTCTTAGAAAAATGATCAATTTGAAGTAGTAAACCAAGAAGAACCAGAACATGTTCTAATGATGTGTGAAGGTCAAGTTCAAAGTGTGTTTATTAGTTTATTAGTTAACTTGACTAGTTAAATGACACTAGTCATTCAATAATCATTCTAACTATGAATTAATGGTGACTGATTCATTGCAAACCCCCCTCATTATTGCTGGGCCTTAAACATTTATGTTCAAGAAGTATTTTAATTATTTATCCTTGAAACCAAATTTATTCAACATATATCTGAGTATTGATTTATTGTTTAGTGGTTCAATCATTTATTGTAACGGTAGGAAAGTGTAGTTAAAAAAAAAACTTATTACATGATGGTTACATTAGAGGACTATGCTTTTATTTTGAAAAGTGATTAAAGGACCACGGTAAGTCATATAATATTAAAGTTTAAAGCACCAGTCAATTGGGGAACAAGGTTTGTGTTAATTAGAAAATGTTTAATACAGAAAAGTTTCCAATGTAATGAGCTAAGCATGGTGTACTAAATTGTAATTGTAAATGGTTTATATTTGTAGCTCTTACGTTGGTTGGAGGCACGGACGGCTCAAATAAACCTTTCAACCACCAGTTCTGACCTTTTCTAATTGCACTGGATGCTACAGACGTGTTTGGATCAATAACTCGCCGATCATTTCTTCTACTAAACAGGCATCTCTCAGCAATCACAGCAAGGCAGACAGTGAGCTACAACCCTAGTTTCCTGAAAACGAGTCTAGGAGAACTGCATTGGACTTTATTGCAGAGTTCGCTTGTTTGCAAATGCTTAGGGACCGTCTGCAAATTGCAATACCAGGAATAAAATCATAAAGAAATATTCAACAGCGTCATCAAGGAGAGGTGGATTTTTATCAATTTCATTTCATGTCTATCTGATCTCACGTCTTTCATACTACAATTATTGGACTGGAAAATAATCCATTACATTTTTTTTGAGAAATTCTCCAAAGTTTAAATGACAAAACATTAATTTAAGTCCCTTTTGCTAGAATAGAAAAGAAATCCTTTAAAAATACCTGTTTACTCTATAAATCTAATATATTTGGATATAAGGGTTTCATTATATTCAGGTATTATCATTTAGATTAGTAATACCTCAACTTTTATGTTTTGTATTAGACTAAGTACAAAATGAGCAATAACTATAGTAGAGATCACTGAAGTGCCACCAAAAGTGTAGTACACACAGAGAATCTAATCTGGATCGTTCTACAACTCTTACTTTGGAAAATGTTCTTAACTCTATTTTTTGTGATTATTCCATTTTGTATAATGCATGTATAATAATGGCTGCTCAGTGGAGCAGTGGGTAGCACTGCTGCTTTGCAGCAAGTTCAGTTTCTGTGTGGAGTTTGCATTTTCTACCTAAGCATGCGTGGTTTCTCTCCGGGTACTCCAGCTTCCTCCCACAGTTCAAAAACATGAGTGTTGGGTTAATTAGTTTCTCTAAATTGTCCTTAGGTGTTAGTGTGTGTCTGAATGGTTGTTTGTCCAGTTTGTCTCTGTGTTTCCCTGTGATGGACTGGCGGCGGGTCCAGGGTGGACCCCGCCTCTCACCCATAGACAGCTGGAGATAGGCACCAGCACCCCTCATAACCCCACTTGGGATAAGAGTGACAGAAAATTGATGGATGGATGGATAACCATATATCCCTGATATGATCGCATATAATGGAGCTGTCTGACATCTAACTGATTTAAATTAATTTCAGTAACTTTAGAGTTAATGAAAGATCTTTGTTTCTTTTCCTTTTCCCATCTAGGTTGAAGCACCTCAGGCGGCGAAAACCTCAAACTGTTTTTCACTCTGACCTTTAAAAGATTCTTCCCCTACTGACATTAATTGATGGCTGATCATGATTGGCTGGTACTTCATTAAACTAAGCTTCTGACTGGTCTGATTGTGTGAGTTCAGCTCAGAAATACATCCATGGA